>NC_035164.2:13985979-14238337 GCF_001659605.2 Manihot esculenta | reverse complement strand
TAATAAATAGTTCTTTAAATTTATATGAATATATATTATTAATATAATAAATTAATTTTTAAATTTATATGAATATATATTAAAGAAAATTATATATAGATATTTAACGTGATAAAAAAATATAAAATTTTAAAAATAAAATACTGAAATTTCTTTATATATGCTAATCGAAAATATTTTAAGTCGGATTAAAATTGCTAAAATTAAGTTTTTAAATTTATATAATTTTTTATTGTAATATTAAAAAAATAAGACATATTATTAATTGTTATAGTATATTTTAATGGTTTATAATTAGGTTGGTATTGTAAAAATATTTTTTAAAAGAAATAATTCCTTAGTGATATTTAATTAAATGATATTTTATATCTATTGATTTTAGGTAAATTTAATAAATTTTATATAGGGATGCAAAGAATAGTAAAAAAATAAGTTGATTATGAAGCAATAGCTATGTTGAGATATTTAAAGTGATAAATTAATATAATAAATTAGTTTTTTAAATTTATATAAATTATATTAAATAAAAATTATAAAACGTATTTAACGTAATAAAAAAAATATAAATTTAAAAACTTAATTTTAGCAATTTGAACCCGACATAAAATATTTTCGATTAGCATGTATAAAGAAATTTCACCATTTTATTTTTAAAATTTTTATATTTTTTATCACGTTAAATATCTATATATAATTTTCTTTAATATATATTCATATAAATTTAAAGAACTAATTTATTATATTAATAATATATATTCATATAAATTTAAAAAATTAATTTATTATATTAATTTATCACATTAAATATCTTTGTATCACCATTGCTTAGTAATCAACTCCTTTTTCTATATATCAATTTATTTTTACTATTTTTTGTATCTCTACATAAAACTACGTAAAATCAATAGATATAAAATCTCATTTAATAATTTATCACTACGAAAATTTTTTTTAAAAAAATATTTTTATAATACCAACTTAATTATAAACCATTAAAATATACGATAACAATTAATAATATATGATATTTTTTATTATTAAAATAAAAAATTATATAAACTTAAAAACTTAATTTTAACAATTTTAACCCAAACTTAAAATATTTTCAATCAACATATATAAAGAAATTTCAGTATTTTATTTTTAAAATTTTCATATATTTTTATCACATTAAATATCTTTATATAATTTTTATTTAATATACAATTTTATCAAGCAAAAAATATAATATTATTTTTCTAATATTACAATAAAAAATTATAAACAATTAAAATATACTATAACAATTAATAATATGTGTTATTTTTCTAATATTATAATAAAAAATTATATAAATTTAAAAACCTAATTTTAACAATTTTAATCTCGACTTAAAATATTTTTAATTGGCGTAATAAAAAAAATTTCAGAATTTTATTTTTCAAATTTTTATATTTTTTATTACCTTAATTATCTCCATATAATTTCTATTTAATATATATTCATATAAATTTAAAGTACTGATTTACTAATATTTTTCTATTTTGATCCTTATAAATTAATTTATTGATAAATATATAATATTTTTTAAAAAATTATTTCTAAAATATCAACTTAATTATAAATAATTATATAAATTATATAAATTTAAAAATTTAATTTTAACAATTTTAACCCAACTTAAAATATTTTCGATCAGCATATATAAAGAAATTTCAGCATTTTATTTTTAAAATTTTTATATTTTTTTATCGCATTAAATATCTATATATAATTTTCTTTAATATATATTTATATAAATTTAAAGAACTAATTTATTATATTAGTAATATATATTCATATAAATTTAAAGAACTAATTTATTATATTAATTTATCACATTAAATATCTCTATATCGCTGATACTTCATAATTAACTCATTTTCCTAAATATCAATTTATTTTTATTAATTTTTGCATCCCTATATAAAAACTACAAAATTTACGTAAAATCAATAGATATAAAATCTCATTTAATAATTTATCACTAAGAAAATTATTTTTTAAAAAAATATTTTTACTATACCAATCTAACTATAAACCATTAAAATATACGATAATAATTAATAATATGTGATATTTTTTAATATTAAAATAAAAAATTATATAAACTTAAAAACTTAATTTTAACAATTTCAACCCGACTTAAAACATTTTCAATCAGCATATATAAAGAAATTTTAGTATTTTATTTTTAAAATTTTTATATTTTTTATCACGTGAAATATCTCTATACAATTTTTATTTAATATACTTTCATATAAATTTAAAACGCTAATTTATTAATTTTTTTTATTTTTATCTCTATAAATTATTTTATGTGGCAAAATATATAATATTCTTTTAAAAAATATTTTTATAATATCAACCAAATTATAAATAATTAAAATATATAATAAAAATTAATAATATGTGTTATTTTTCTAATATTACAATAAAAAATTATATAAACTTAAAAATCTAAATTTTAGCAATTCCAATCTAAATTTAAAATATTTATATTTTTTTATCACGTTAAATATCTCTATATAATTTTTATTTAATATACATTTATATAAATATAAAGCATTGATTTTTTTTTCATTTTTATCCTAATAAATTAATTTATCAGGTAAAATATATAATATTTTTTTTAAAAAATATTTTTTAAATACCAACTTAATTATAAATAATTAAAGTATACGAGAAAAATTAATAATATATGATATTTTTCTAATATAACAAAAAATTTATATTGCCATAAAAAAACTAAATTTTAGCAATTTTATCCAAATTTCAAATATTTTCAAAATTTCAACAATTTTTTTAATATTTTTATATTTTTTATAACATTAAATGTCTCTATATAATTTTTTTATTCATATAAATTTAAAGCACTTTATTAAATATTTTTATCCACTTCAATCCCTATAAATTAATTTATAAGTAAAATATATAATATTTTTATAATAACAAGCTAATTATAAACAATCAAATTATACGATAACAATTAAAAATATGTGATATTTTTCTAATATTGTAATAAAAAAATTATATAAACTCATAAACTTAAATTTTAGTAATTTCAATCCGACTTATATTATTTTCAATCAGCATATATAAAGAAATTTTAGTCCTCTATTTTAAAAATTTTTATATTTTTTTATCACGTTAAATATCTGTATATAATTCTTATTTAATATATATTCATATAAATTTAAAAAACTAATTTATCATATTAATTTATCACATTAAATATCTCTACATCACCATCAACTCGTATCACTGTATATCAATTTTTTTTTCTATTTTTTGCATTCCTATATATACAAAATTTACATAAAATCAATAAATATAAAATCTCACTTAAATAAATATCACTAAAGAAATATATTTTAAAATAATATTTTTAAATACCAACCTAGTTATAAACCATTAAAATATAAATAACAATTAATAATATGTGATATTTTTCTAATTTTACAATAAATAATTATATAAACTTAAAAACCTAATTTTAACAATTTTAACCCGATTTAAAATATTTTCAATCAGTATATATAAAGAAATTTCAGCATTTTATTTTTAAAATTTTTATATTTTTTATCACGTTAAATATCTCTGTATAATTTTTTTTAAAGTGCATTTATATAAATTTAAATCACTTATTTATTAATTTTTTTATCCACTTTGATCTTTATAAATTAATTTATCAAGTAAAATATATAATATTTTTTAAAAAAATATTTTTATAATACCAATCTAATTATAAATAATTAAATTGTATGATAACAATTAAAAATAATGTTATACTTTTCTAATATTGCAATAAAAAACTATATAAACTTAAAAATTAAAATTTTAGCAATTTTAACTCGACTTAAAATATTTTTAATCAATATATATAAAGAAAATTTCAGCCTTTTATTTTTAAAATTTTTATATTTTTTTATCACATTAAATATGTTTATATAATTTTTATTTAATATATATTTATATAAATTTAAATAACTAATTTATTATATTAATTTATTACTTTAAAAGGAATTATTTCTTTTAAAAAATATTTTTACAATACCAACCTAATTATAAACCATTAAAATATACTATAACAATTAATAATATGTGTTTTTTTCTAATATTACAATAAAAAATTATATAATTTAAAAATCAAATTTTAGCAATTTTAACCCGACTTAAAATATTTTTGATTAGCCTATATAAAGAAATTTCAGCATTTAATTTTTAAAAATTTTATATTTTTTATTACGTTAAATATTTATATATAATTTTTATTTAATATACATTTATATAAATTTAAAGTACTAATTTATTAATTTTCTCCATTTTTATTCCCATAAATTAATTTATGGGGCAAAATATATAATATTTTTTAAAACAATATTTTTACAATATCAACCTAATTCTAAACAATTAAAATATATAAGAATAATTAATAATATGTGATATTTTTTTAATATTGCAATAAGAAATTATATTAAAGTAAAAAATCTAAATTTTAACAATTTTATTCAAATTCAAAATATTTTCCATGGGCATATATGTTTTTATCACATTAAATATTTTCATATAATCTTTTTCAACGTATATTCAAGTAAATTTAAATAATTTATTTATTAAATTCTTTTATCCACTTTCATCCCTATAAATTAATTTATCAAGTAAATATATAATAATTTTTTTAAAAAAATATTTTTACCCCCCAACAACCTAATTATAAACAATTAAAATATATGATAACTATTAATAATATGTGTTATTCTTTTAATATTGCAATAAAATAATTATATAAACTTAAAAATATAAATTTTAGCAATTTTAACCCAACTTAAAATATTAATATTTGTTAAATATTAATGTATATTAAATAAAAATGATATAAACTTAAAAACCTAAATTTGCAACTCTGAAATAAAATATTTTCAATCAAGGATATATAAAGAAATTTCAACATTTTATTTTTAAAATTTTTATATTTCTTATCACATTAAATAAAAAAATCTCAGTATTTTATTTTTAGAATTTTTATATTTCTTATCATATTAAATATCTCTATATAATTTTTATTTAATATACATTAATATAAGTTTAAAGCACTAATTTATTAATTTTTTTATTTTTATTCCTATAAATGAATAAATAATTAAAATATATATTTTTTTAAAAAATATTTTTACAATACCAACCTAATTATAAAGAATTAAAATATACAATAATAATTATTAATAGGTGGTGTTTTTCTCATATTTAAATAAAAAGATTATATTAACTTAAAAATCTAAATTTTAACAATTTAATCTAAACTTAAAATATTTTCAATAAATATATATAAAAAAATTTCAACATTTTATTTTTAAAATTTTTATATTTTTTTATCACATTAAATATCTCTATATAATTTTATTCAATGTACATTCATATTCATATAAATTTAAAGTATTTATTTTTTTATTCTTTTTTATCAACTTCGATCTCTATAAATTATTTTATTAAGTAAAATATTTAATATTTTTTTAAAAAATATTTTTATAATCTCAACCTAATTATAAACAATTAAAATATACTGTAACAATTAATAATATGTAATATTTTTTTAATATTACAATAAAAAAATTATATAAACCGAACAATCTAAATTTCAACAATTTCAATCCGACTTAAAATATTTTCAATTAGTATATATAAAAAAATTTAAGCATTTTATTTTTAAAATTTTTATAAATTTTTATCATATTAAATATCTCTATTTAATTTTTATTTAATACACATTGATATAAATTTAAAGTACTAATTTATTAAATTTTTTTAATTTTTATTATTATAAATGAATAAATAATTAAAATATATATTTTTTAAAAAAAATATTTTTACCATGCCAACCTAATTATAAACAAAATATACTATAACAATTATTAATATGTGATATTTTTCTTATATTGCAATAAAAAGATTATATTAACTTAAAAATCTAAATTTTAGCAATTTCATCTAAACTTAAAATATTTTTAATACGCATATATAACAAATTTTCAGCATTTTATTTTTAAAATTTTCATATTTTTTATCACATTAAATATGTTTATATAATTTTTTTCAACCTACATTCATATAAATTTAAAGTGCTTATTTATTAAATTTTTTTTATCTATTTTCATCCCTATAAATTAATTTATCAAGTAAAATATATAATAATTTTTAAAAAAAATATTTTTACAATACCAACCTAATTATAAATAATTAAAATATATGATAACAATTAATAATATGTAATATTTTTTTAATATTGCAATAAAAAAATTATATAAATATAAAAATATAAATTTTAACAATTTCAACCTGATCTAAAATATTTTCATATTTTTTTATCACATTAAATATGTTTATATAATTTTTTTTTCAATCTACTTTCATATAAATTTAAAATATTTATTTATTAATTTTTTTCTACTTTCATCTCTATAAATTTATTTATCAAGTAAAATATATAATAATTTTTTTAAAAAATATTTTTACAATACCAACCTAATTATAAACAATTAAAATATATGATAACAATTAATAATATGTGATATTTTTTTAATATTACAATAAAAAATATATAAACATAAAAATCTAAATTTTAAGAATTTCAACCCGATTTAAAATATTTTCAATCAGTATATATAAAAAAATTTCAGCATTTTATTTTTAAAAGTTTTATATTTTTTATCACATTAAATATCTCTATATAATTTTATTTAATATACATTAATATAAATTTAAAGTACTAATTTATTAATTTTTTTATTTTTATTCCTATAAATGAATAAACAATTAAAATATATAATATTTTTTAAAAAATATTTTTACAATACTAATCTAATTATAAACTATTAAAATATACAATAACAATTAATAATATGTGATATTTTTCTCATATTGCAAATAAAAAGATTATATTAACTTAAATTTTAGCAATTTCATCTAAACTTAAAATATTTTCGATCAGAGATTTCAGCATTTTATTTTTCAAATTTTTATATTTTTTATCACATTAAATATACATTAGTATAAATTTAAAGCACTTATTTATTAAATTTTTTTATCCACTTTGATTCCTATAAATTAATTTATTATATAAAATATATATTAATTTTTTAAAAAAATATTTTTACAATATCAATATAATTATAAATAATTAAAGTATACGATAACAATTAATAATATGTGATATTTTTTTAATATTGTAATAAAAAAATTATATTAACCTAAAAATTAAAATTTTTGCAATATCATCTAAATTTAAAATATTTTCAATCATCATATATAAAAAAATTTCAGCATTTTATTTTTAAAATTTTCACATTTTTTATCTTATGAAATATCTCTATAATTTTTATAACGTAGATCCATATAAATTAAAATTATTTATTTATTAAATTTCTTTTTACAAATATCTCTATAATTTTTGTAACGTACATCCATATAAATTTAAATTATTTATTTATTAAATTTCTTTTTACCCACTTCAATCTCTACAAAGTAATTTATAAACAAAATATATAATAATTTTTTAAAAAATTATTTTTATCGTACCAACCAAATTATAAACAATTAAAATATAAAATAACAATTAATAATATGTGATATATTTTTAATATTATAATAAAAAAATTATATAAACTTAAAAATTTAAATTTTAACAATTTCAACCTGAGTTAACATATTTTTAATCGACATATATAAAAGAATTTAAATATTTTATATACATTCATATAAATTTAAAGTACTAGTTTATTAAATTTTTTCATTATCTCTATAAGTTAATTTATCAAGTAAAATATATAATAATTTTTTAAAAAATATTTTTTAATACCAATCTAATTATAAACAATTAAAATATACGATAATAATTGATAATATGTAATATTTTTTTAATATTACAATAAAAAGATATATAAACCTAAAAATCTAAATTTTAGTAATTTCAATCAAATTTAAAATATTTTCGATCAGCATATATAAAGAAATTTTATCATTTTATTTTTAAAATTTTCATATTTTTTATCACATTAAATATTTCTATATAATTTTTTTCAACATATATTCGTACAAATTTAAAGCACTAATTTATTAAATATTTTCTTTTTTTTATTTTTATAGATTAATTTATCAGGTAAAATATACTATTTTTTTAAAAAAATATTTTTACAATACTGACCTAATTATAAATAATTAAAATATACGATAACAATTAATAATATGTGATATTTTGTTAATATTACAATAAAAAAATTATATAAATTTAAAATTTTAAATTTTAGCAATTTCAACTCGACTCAAAATATTTTCAATATATAAAAAAATTTCAACATTTTATTTTTAAAATTTTCATTTTTTTATCACATTAAATATTTCTATATAATTTTTTTCAACGTACATTCATATAAATTTAAAGCATTTATTTTTTAATTTTTTTTTATCCACTTCGATCCTATAAATTAATTTAACAAGTAAAATATATAATAATTTTTTAAAAAATATTTTTATAATATCAACCTAATTATAAACAATTAAAATATAATATAACAATTAATAATTTGTGATATTTTTCTAATATTACAATAAAAAAATTATGTTAACCTAAAAATCTAAATTTTAGTAATTTCATCTTGTTGAACGATGGAATCCGTGAATGATTCAGTTGTTGTGTATTCTTCTATGGAAAGGAGGTTATATATAGATATATTTGCAACACAAAATTAGGAGAGAAAAAAGAAGGAATCCTATTCTAAGGAAACTAAATAAACCTGTACAGAAAATAATATATATCAGATCTGTTAGTTGTATAAATCCCTATGATTACATAATTTACTCCTAATTAGGCAGTTCATTCCAACACTCCCCCTCAAGTTGGAGCATGGATATCTATCATGCCCAACTTGTCAACCATATCATGGAATATCTTCCATGACACTACTTTTGTGAGTTTATCAACTAACTGGTCTTCTGACTTGACAAATGGGAATGGTATAATCTTCTGGTCTAGCTTTTCCTTGATAAAATGCCGATCGACTTCAACATGTTTGGTGCGATCGTGTTGTACGGGATTCTGTACAATCTCAATTGCAGCCTTTTGTTCATTTTAGAGTTGTTGAGGCATCCTGAGTAGAAATGTTGGTGTCTAGAATATTCTGAGTTGATTCTTTGGTCAATGGTGTTATCATGGGCAACTCTTCAGATGTTGGTGATTCTTTAGCAGACGTTGGTATTTGCAATTTTCCAGAAGGAACTAATAAATTTTCATCACATCTTTTAGGGAGACCTAGTTTACTATTATGCTGAAAACTTTCACTTACTTCCTCTAGTTCTAAGAAATCTGTCATATTTTCTTGTGGCACATTCTCTTCACTAAAGCTCTTCCCGGAAGAGAAGGAAGTGTAACTCCCCAGAATAGTATGGTTCTGATTCACGAAAGGATACATCCTAGGTCACATGTAACTGCCTTGGGTGGGTAACGTTAGCTATAGATTATGATTTGTTCTCCATATTTTATTGGACCTCTGTTGTGGCTGTTATCATAGGTGTTCCTGCAACCTTCTTCCTTGGTTTTTTTGTGAAGCCTTACCATTCAGGATAGCCTATGATTTTATAGCATCTTTGTTTTAAATGCCCTGTCTTGCCACAGTAACTACAGACCAAATTATTAAACTTGACACTTTGAGTTTTTGTTGAGCTAGATGATAGTCCTTGCTGAATTCGTTTGGCTACCATAACTGAGTTTTCAGGGATAGGTCGAGAACCTCCTATTAATTTTTTTTATGTATTATAATCACTTAGTTTGAGAATTATGTAAATTTTACCCTTTTTCATGATTTTTATCTATTATAATTGATTTAGTGGAACAAAATCATGTAAATTTTATTATTTTCCTTGATTTTTATGTATCATAATCAAAGATAAGATCATATAACTATATCATTTTTCGTAATTTTTAGGTTGTTGATGTTAAAATTATAGATTATATTACAAATTATTAACTTTTCATTTAGTCCCTTATTTTTCTTATGTTAGAATAGTTTAATGTGGCAAAATTTTTTTATATGTAATATTTATATATATATTTTTTTTGAAATGAAATAAAACTAAATAATTTTTTAGTTGGGATTAATGATAGCATCCGTACGAGACTTGAGCATCTGAATCCATCACAAGTTGATTATTCAACCCAGTAATATTATTAATATCATTATTAAGAACTTCATGCAAGCCCATTTAAAATCAGTCATTGAAATAGTTGCTCTTACAACAAAATGAGCAGTCTGATTCGCTGATCTTTTCACCAACTTAATAGCCAATCGTGGCAAACTCAACATTAACAACCTACAATCATCAACTATCATACCAAAATAGGAGAAATCAAAGAATTAGTAGCCATCACATTGACAAGTATCTGAAAATCTGATTCTATGATTGAAACATTGAACTGCTACCTCCCCAACCAACTCAAAGCCTCCCTAAAATAAACAGCAGATATCGAGTCCACCTGTATATCTCCAATCTTCGTCATTACCCATACCTGCCTCGAAAACTGACATTGCAACAACAAATAAACAGCAGTCTCATCATAACCAACATAGAATGGATATAGCAAAGGGACATTGACGTTTTTCTTTAACAAATTCGTGGCACAAGGGATCAAATCTAAACTAAAACGCCATGCAAAATATTTCACTTTTCTTGGGACGGTGGCTTTCCAAATCAAGGACCAAACATCACCAACCATAAGAGGAGCATTATTTAATGCTTGAATTGCAACCTTATATCCACTAGCAACTGTATATATTATTTTCCTTTCATAAGACCAAACCCATTTATCTTGCTTCGAGTTTAAAGATAATGGAATTTGTTTAATTAAAAAAATTGACAATGATTCCTACATCCCACTTACCACAATCCGAAACTATAAAAGAGGACACCGTTAAATCCTCAAGTCCATTCACAACTGACAACGTAATCCATGGATTACTAGTATTAGGAAGCCAAGGATGATTCCAAACTAAAGTTGTCAAGCTATTATTAACTTGACACCGACAGCCCTGAACTAAAATATAGCGGGCACCCAAAATACTTCTCCATAAATAAGATAGATTAGGCTCCCAAAAAGTGAAATCTGGAAAATACCTTTCCTTTAACACAATAGCAGCAAGTGAAGATGGATTATCAAGAAGCCTCCATCCTTGCTTTGCAAGAAGTGCAAGGTTAAATTCATGTATTCTCCTGTACCCAAACCCCCTTGCTCCTTAGAATAATATAAACGGGTCTAGCTCTGCCATCTAATGCCCCATGCTAATCCTGACTAGCCCAATAAAATGAATTTATCATATTCTATATTTTATGACAAACATCTAGTGGCAATAAAAACAGAGACATAAGATAATTTGGTACCGTTTGGGCAACCATCCAAATAAGATCATCCTTACCAGCCTTAGGTGTAATACCCGGCTAGATTCAGACATAGGAATTCCTACCGTCCGGTGGAATTTGAGGATGTCAGAGGTCTCTGGAAGGGTACGAGAAAGTTTTCTCAAATGTTTTCAAGTGTTTTAAAGGTTTAGGGTAGAAAACGAGTTGAGTTTGATGGAGAATTGGCCAAAGGAGTTTCTGTCATGTTCGGCCCCCGAAGGTTAAGTTCGGCCGCTGAAAGTGCCCAATGTTCGGCCCCCGAAGGTAATGTTCGGCCCCCGAAAGTTGCATGGTTTTGCAAGCAGTTTCGGCAGCCGAAGTTGAGGTGGTCGGTTAGTTGTGCACGCTCCTCAGTCCGTGGTTTGGCCAGGTGTTCACCTCCAGATCATGATCAGAGGTTAGGCCACGTCTCCCTTAACTCATCTGCAAGCTTTTAAGCAGCTCATGCAGAGGGTTGCTCGTTTGCAAGAGGTTTTGAAGGTTTTGATAGAAAAGAGAGGTTTTGGTGGTTTGAAGCTTGTGAAGGGGATTTGGTGAGTTCAAGTTGTTCCTCTTCTAGTTTCAGGAGGTAAGAGAGGTCTTGATACTTGTTTTATGGTTTTAACAGCTTTTGTTACGGGTAGAGTTGTATGTTTAGGGTTTAGAGTTTAGTTTTGATGTGTTAATGGTGAAAGCATGATTATGTGTTGTGTTAGTTGTTTTGTTGGGGTTAATAGGTAGTTGGGACCCCTTGGTGCATATACCAAAGTATGTGCAAGTTGAGGAATTGAGTTATGCATGGTAGAGTGTGTTGGAGACGTTGTGCATGAAAGGAAGCAAGGTTCTGCCTGCTGGAGAACCCAGCTTCGGCCGCCGAAGTGAAGGTTCGGCCGCCGCACCTGTTGTGGAGTGGAGTTGCTTGACAGGCTTGTTCATGCACGAAGCTGAGTTCTGGATGAACTCAGGTTCGGCCGCCGAAGTGAAGATTCGGCCGCCGAACCCCTTGTGGAGGTAGTTTCGGCTGCCTAAGGTTGCCTCCGAAAGAATGGACTTTCGGATCTGTCATGCACATTCGGCCGCCGAAGGTGTCGCCGAAGATACTTGAGTTTCGGCTCTGGAGAGGACATTCGGCCGCCGAACCTACTGTCGAATGTGTTCTGTCCAGCCTTCTTTTGCATGAGTTATGTGATTATGTTCAGAGGTTTAGCGGGGATTATGGGGATTTGTGTAAGAGCTATTCAAAGTATGTGTGACACCTCATTCGAGTCCATTTGTGTAGGATTGGACCCGAGAGTTCGAGGAGGTCAACAGAGTTAGAGATATCAGAGTCAGTACAGTATCTGCCAGAAGAGCAGAGGTGAGTGGAACTAAACTGAATATTTTATTTTGAGAAATGACACGATTCTAGCATGATCCATGCATCATAACCTGCCATGTTATGTATTAGGTTGTATTGCATTAGAATTCACGATGATGATGCATTGCATATAAGATGTTGTTTATGTAGATGAACGTTGGATGATCCTTAGCCCTTGACATTAGATAAGATACGACGACAGAGATATGGCATGAGATAGCCATTCCAGGTCGCTCCTGGATAGTCCAGGTCGCTCCTGGTACTCAGTTACATATAGACATACAGCATAAGAGAAGACTGGGTGATGGCTCCGCCTCCCTAGCATTATTGGATTTGTTGTGATATGATACAGTAAAGAGAAGACTGGGTGATGGTTCTACCTCCCTAGCACAGTTGGGGCATAGAAGTCTAGGTGATGGCTCTGCCTCCCTAGCACGTAGGGTATGGTTGTTTATAGTAGGGGGCTATAGGTGACAAGTTCATCCGTTTGATGATTTGTTTGTGATGTGACGCATTTCATGATAACATGTAATTAATGAACTGTTTTACTGTTCCTCCTCACTGGGCTCTAGAGCTCATCCCTCTCCCTTAACCCCAGTTTTGCAGGTGCTGAGATAGCTATGGGAAGTCAAAGCAAGAGTACAGAGGAAAGTTATGCATGAATGTATGTTTGTAATAGCATAGTGGACATGATGTAATTAAAAGATTAGTTGTAATGTAATGTATAGATATGTACTGTCATATACTGACTAGACTTGTGCTTTCTCTAGTGTCTTTGCCATAGTGTGATGTATGGTTAATCCCTTGTACATGAATCCTGTTTTACGTTTCTTAATGAGAAATGTGTGAGTTGGGCTTAACATATGGCTTTGATGAGATACCAATGGGATGTGTTACAGATTAAAAGGGTTTAAATCCCTTGACCCACAGCAGATAGTAGTCCCTGGTATAGGCCCTGAGGGCCATTTCAGATTGACATATCTGAATAGCAGCAGTTAAGCCTACAGAGTTTTACAGGATTGTTGAGTCGTTTTGTATCATGTATGGGATTTATCAGGTACACAGAGAGTATAGTTGGCTGACTACGGGTCCTGGCGGCCTTAAGCCGATCTGGATCCTAGTGCCAGTGATGGTTCGGACCGTTACTGAGGGGTACCAGTTTCCGGGTCGTTACAGATTGGTATCAGAGCATAGGGCCTCAAGAGTACGGTGTGTTGAGATATCCCACATCGGAAAGAGGTGTTGTCTGGTATAGGAAGGGAAGCACAATAGGTAAAATCATGTCCACGAGTATAGGATGTGGAGTCCTGTCTTGCATGCTGGTGTGAAATGCCATGATAAGTTGCATGTGCAGTATTGATATGTTTGATATGTGTTGAGAATTCATGTGTTTTCACATGGATCATTTGATAATATTTTTGTGTGATGTTGTGCTTTTCAGCGGCAGGATGAGAGGAACTCGTCGATCTGCTAGATTGACAGGAGCTCCGCCGGAGGATGAGGACATGGATGCTCATCTCCCCGTTCTGCAAAAGGCAACATCAGATAGCTTAAGCAGAGAAGGTACATCAAGGGACCCTAGAAGGTCTAGTGATGAGAGTAGAAGGGGAGTTGTCCAAAGTGCGATGTCAGGATTTAGGCGAGAAATAGAGGAGGATGAGCAGAGTAGAGAGGGTAGCTTTGGCAGGAGTAGGTTGGGAGGAGATATGGGTGAGTCCCAAGGAGGCACTCAGGCCTCGAGATTTGTTCTACCTCAGTATCCACCCTACCAGTGGGGGGCAGAGTACCCGATGAGAGGTACATCAGAGTTTCCTAGGTATAACCCATATCCCACCTTTATGCCCTATCCTTCCTTTTACCCACCATATCCACAGTATACCATGTTCCCACCTTTCTTTGGTTATCCAAGTTCAGCAAACCCTACCTCAGAGAATGTTACACCTCCTCCACCACCAGTAGAACCAGTAGCCCCAATTGTCCAAATATCTAAGCCTAGTTCACCTGGAGGAAGTGAGGTAAAGATGATAGATTATTTGAGGTTAGATGGCCCTAAGTTTGAGACAGGTGATGACCCTGTTGAGTATCTTAGAATGGTCAAGATGATAACTGATGAGTTGGGAGCCAGTGAGAGTAGAGCCATTCAGATGGCAGGGGTTACATTGAACTGTGAAAAGACAAGGGAATGGTTCACCCAATATGTGAACCCGAGGGTAGAAAGCTTATCCTGGGAACAGTTTGCTATAGAGTTTGCCGGATGGGTTTGTTCAGATAGCGCAAGGGAGTATAAAGAGAGTGACTGTGAGCAGCCAGGGCAGATAGAAAACATGAGTATAGAAAATGACCCAGAGAATAGTGTTCATTTCCCTTTGGGTAAGGCTGCTACAACGAAGAAAAAGAAAGTGAGAGGCCTGAAAGGGTCAAAGAAAAGAGAGTTCTGGAATAGGGTACAGTTTGGCATGGGTTGTCGCGAGGGTTCGAGTTCTGGTTGGGATAGTTCTAGCTGTCCGAGGTGCGGTAGGAGGCACAAAGGAGTCTGTCGGGCTGGGACAACAGCATGTTTCAGGTGCGGACAGGAGGGGCACATGGCACGAGAGTGTCCCACTATGACCTTGTCAGCCCAGTTTCCGCAGACATCCTCAGACCATATCATTCCACCAGAAGCGCCAACCTTAGGACAGAGCAGAGATAGAGAAAGAGGGATAGTCCCTTCTTCAGGAAGTTCTTTCAGTGGACGTCCGTTAGTTCCAGCTCGGATTTTCACCCAGGATCAGCCAGAGACAGACACACGGAACACAGTGGTGCCAGGTAAGCTCATTTTTGCGTGTTCTGATGTGTATGGTTTTCTGGATCTTACTAGCAGAGCAGTTGATGTGAGAATAGTAAAGTGTCATGTTAGATAGTCAGAGATAAAGGTTTAGAGGCGAGTGAGTCGCTAAAGGTTAGTGAACCAGGAAAGAGCTCGAGAGCTATAGCCGTGGATTTGAAATCCAGGTAGAGAGAGAGTGATCTCTCATCTCTGAGTGTAGACCTCAAGTAAAGACATAAGGCAGAGAATAGCGTAAGAAAGTGAAGAGTAAGAAAAAGAATAAAAGTAAGTAAGAGAAAAGTAAAGAAAAGAGTAAATGAGATAATATAGAGCAGAGAAAGAATAGAATAGAATAAAGGTAAAGTACGAAAGGTTAGAAAGAGATTTCAGTATAGTCTGGGATTAGATGGCGATTGAGCTCTAGTTCAGATAGTTCTGGATCCGTGAGACGTGGCGTTTACACAAAAGTAGTCTGATGGTATGGGACTACGGCATGTATAGATGCGAGCAGAAAGGACTCATACTATGTGAGTGTCCTACTGCGGCCCTGATTGGCACAGTCCCAGCAGATGACTTCTAGTAGTGTTATTCAGCCTATAGCTCTAGCCATTTTTCAGGACAGTGGGTGAGGCAGGAGAAGAGAGTTCTCCTTTTCTTTGGTCGGTTCCCGAGGGAAGATTCAGTAGCTTTCGCTTGGATCTTCATCCTGACTCAGTAGGAGGCTAACACATCGAACACGGTGACATCAGATACAGTCACTTGAGGGTGTTCAGATGTGTAAGTGATAGTGGACCCTGATGTTTCTTTCCTTGTTGTTTTGAGAGCCATAGATAGAGGAGGGTTTGATAACTTCTGGGTTTAGAGAGTTTTCTGTGGGTTGGTAGACCCGAGTGTGATCCATCTGTGGCAGAGTCAGTCTGTCGGTTCAGTTCAGAGTCTGTTGCGTATGATGAGAGTAGTGGATGCAATCCAGCTGACCTTATGGTTCTAGAGTTGACTAGTGATGTCAATCTAGGGCGGATTGGCTAGCTACTCGAGGTACTACCTAAGTCTGCAAAGACAAGGTAGGAGAGTTCAGAGTTCAGAGGCTCGGATGGATCAGAGTTAGTCCTTAGAGGGGACAACATAGCATTCCCAGCAGTTTGATATCAGCCCTACAGGCTCGTGAATTGTGTAGGCAAGGTAATCAGGGGTTTTTCTTGCTCTTGGGTGAGAACATAGGAGCCAGGTCAGGGAACCAGTCTCAGTAATCATAATCAGAAAGAGAGAAAGAGAGTTATATGTGTTATCCCAGACAGGCTAACAGGGTTACCATTGGTAAAACAATATAGCGTCTGAAAGTTAAGTGAAGGTGGAGACTAGACTCATTTTCACCTCTTCCTTTGAAATGGTACCTGTAGCATGTAAGAACGAGAAAAGCAGTTGCATAAGTGAAAAGATAGTAGAGCAGTGTGAACGTGGTAGCGAAGGATTCCATCTGACTTAGTACTACACACCCTGGAATATACCAGTGTCGGTGTAAGAACGGAAGGAGGAAACCTAGAGACTTTATCACAACTGTGAACAGTTGCACAAAGTCACTACCAAGGACGGATATTCCCACATAGGAGTACTGATCAATGGAGACAGCTAGTTGGAGTTGATTATCCTCCACGATAAAGCTAAGAGATGGGAACTAGATGGTGAGACTTAGAGAGAGAGCATTAAAAACACAAAAAGAAGAAGAAGAAGCCAGTATAGTAACGAAGAAGAAAGACGAGCAAGGGTCAGAGTGGCGTAGCAAAAGCGTAGAATAGTGCAGAAAACGAGAGAAGCATGCCCATTATCGACGAAGTGGTGTAGATTTTAAGAGAACATGGCATAGAGGCCAAGTTCTATAATCTGAGTTCGATGTCAGGACATACTTGAGAAAGTTAAAGCTAGAGGCAAGGCATGTAGTATTTCCTTAGAGTTATTGCTCCTCTGACCGGGTTGAGTAAAGAGGTAGTATCACCAGAGTAGTATGAATAGAACTGAAAAGTTAAAGAGGGTTAGAGAAGAGAATCAAATTGACTGTGTACAGACAGGAGTGGTCAGTAAGCAGTGGGAGTGGGGACACAGATTAAGTAGTTAAGAATCAGGAAGTTAGATAACCCGGGAGTTTTACTCCAATAGTATCTGTATCTCTTCTCAGAGGAAAGTGTTAAGCTTTCCTTAGTTGCTTCTTTGCATATGTGTTTGTTGTGTGAACATTCGAGGACGAATGTTCTTAAAGGGGGGAAGAATGTAATACCCGGCTAGATTCAGACATCGGAATTCCTACCGTCCGGTGGAATTTGAGGATGTCAGAGGTCTCTGGAAGGGTACGAGAAAGTTTTCTCAAATGTTTTCAAGTGTTTTAAAGGTTTAGGGTAGAAAACGAGTTGAGTTTGATGGAGAATTGGCCAAAGGAGTTTCTGTCATGTTCGGCCCCCGAAGGTTAAGTTCGGCCGCCGAAAGTGCCTAATGTTCGGCCCCCGAAGGTAATGTTCGGCCCCCGAAAGTTGCATGGTTTTGCATGCAGTTTCGGCAGCCGAAGCTGAGGTGGTCGGTTAGTTGTGCACGCTCCTCAGTCCGTGGTTTGGCCAGGTGTTCACCTCCAGATCATGATCAGAGGTTAGGCCACGTCTCCCTTGACTCATCTGCAAGCTTTTAAGCAGCTCATGCAGAGGGTTGCTCGTTTGCAAGAGGTTTTGAAGGTTTTGAGAGAAAAGAGAGGTTTTGGTGGTTTGAAGCTTGTGAAGGGGATTTGGTGAGTTCCAGTTGTTCCTCTTCTAGTTTCAGGAGGTAAGAGAGGTCTTGATACTTGTTTTATGGTTTTAACAGCTTTTGTTACGGGTAGAGTTGTATGTTTAGGGTTTAGAGTTTAGTTTTGATGTGTTAATGGTGAAAGCATGATTATGTGTTGTGTTAGTTGTTTTGTTGGGGTTAATAGGTAGTTGGGACCCCTTGGTGCATATACCAAAGTATGTGCAAGTTGAGGAGTTGAGTTATGCATGGTAGAGTGTGTTGGAGACGTTGTGCATGAAAGGAAGCAAGGTTCTGCCTGCTGGAGAACCCAGCTTCGGCCGCCGAAGTGAAGGTTCGGCCGCCGCACCTGTTGTGGAGTGGAGTTGCTTGACAGGCTTGTTCATGCACGAAGCTGAGTTCTGGATGAACTCAGGTTCGGCCGCCGAAGTGAAGATTCGGCCGCCGAACCCCTTGTGGAGGTAGTTTCGGCTGCCTAAGGTTGCCTCCGAAAGAATGGACTTTCGGATCTGTCATGCACATTCGGCCGCCGAAGGTGTCGCCGAAGATACTTGAGTTTTGGCTCTGGAGAGGACATTCGGCCGCCGAACCTGCTGCCGAATGTGTTCTGTCCAGCCTTCTTTTGCATGAGTTATGTGATTATGTTCAGAGGTTTAGCGGGGATTATGGGGATTTGTGTAAGAGCTATTCAAAGTATGTGTGACACCTCATTCGAGTCCATTTGTGTAGGATTGGACCCGAGAGTTCGAGGAGGTCAACAGAGTTAGAGATATCAGAGTCAGTACAGTATCTGCCAGAAGAGCAGAGGTGAGTGGAACTAAACTGAATATTTTATTTTGAGAAATGACACGATTCTAGCATGATCCATGCATCATAACCTGCCATGTTATGTATTAGGTTGTATTGCATTAGAATTCACGATGATGATGCATTGCATATAAGATGTTGTTTATGTAGATGAACGTTGGATGATCCTTAGCCCTTGACATGAGATAAGATACGACGACAGAGATATGGCATGAGATAGCCATTCCAGGTCGCTCCTGGATAGTCCAGGTCGCTCCTGGTACTCAGTTACATATAGACATACAGCATAAGAGAAGACTGGGTGATGGCTCCGCCTCCCTAGCATTATTGGATTTGTTGTGATATGATACAGTAAAGAGAAGACTGGGTGATGGTTCTACCTCCCTAGCACAGTTGGGGCATAGAAGTCTAGGTGATGGCTCTGCCTCCCTAGCACGTAGGGTATGGTTGTTTATAGTAGGGGGCTATAGGTGACAAGTTCATCCGTTTGATGATTTGTTTGTGATGTGACGCATTTCATGATAACATGTAATTAATGAACTGTTTTACTGTTCCTCCTCACTGGGCTCTAGAGCTCATCCCTCTCCCTTAACCCCAGTTTTGCAGGTGCTGAGATAGCTATGGGAAGTCAAAGCAAGAGTACAGAGGAAAGTTATGCATGAATGTATGTTTGTAATAGCATAGTGGACATGATGTAATTAAAAGATTAGTTGTAATGTAATGTATAGATATGTACTGTCATATACTGACTAGACTTGTGCTTTCTCTAGTGTCTTTGCCATAGTGTGATGTATGGTTAATCCCTTGTACATGAATCCTGTTTTACGTTTCTTAATGAGAAATGTGTGAGTTGGGCTTAACATATGGCTTTGATGAGATACCAATGGGATGTGTTACAGATTAAAAGGGTTTAAATCCCTTGACCCACAGCAGATAGTAGTCCCTGGTATAGGCCCTGAGGGCCATTTCAGATTGACATATCTGAATAGCAGCAGTTAAGCCTACAGAGTTTTACAGGATTGTTGAGTCGTTTTGTATCATGTATGGGATTTATCAGGTACACAGAGAGTATAGTTGGCTGACTACGGGTCCCGGCGGCCTTAAGCCGATCTGGATCCTAGTGCCAGTGATGGTTCGGACCGTTACTGAGGGGTACCGGTTTCCGGGTCGTTACATTAGGGAGCAACTTTGTCTCTCATCCGTCCAATCGTTTTGCTACTTTATCAACGACAAAGCGAAAAACTCGATTTTTATTTTTTCCAATAATAGTGGGCATACCCAAATACACCTCATAAGACTAAACTTCTGAAACACCCAGCACCTAGAAAATAGAATTTTGATTTGCCGAATCAACATTAGTACTAAAACACACAACAATTTTGTTAAGTTAATACTCTACCCTGATGCTATCTCATAAATGGTTAAAATAGTCTTTAATCTAGTTGCTTCATCAACATTAGCATGTAGAAAGAATAAACTATCATATGCAAATAGTAAATGTGAGACTGTTAAACCAAACTTCGCCACCTTAATACTATGTAGCAGACCTTCACGCTCATATTTGGAAAGGAGAGCCATCAAACTCTGTGCACATACAATGAATAGTTATGGTGATAAAGGATCATCCTAGCGAAGACCACGAGAAGGGACAATTGGACCAAATTCTTCACTATCTTGGGCTATATAGTATGTTACTGAAGAAACCACTGATATAATCTTAGAAATCCAAATATCCACAAAATCCAATTTTAACAACATAACTTCTAAGAAAGCACACTCAACTCAATTGTATGCTTTAGAGATATTTGTCTTTAGAGACAAAAAAACTCTATCGTCCTTGTTTCTTCCTGTTTAACACATGAAAACACTCATGTGCAACAATAATATTGTCAGTTATAAGATGGTGAGGGATAAAAGCACTCTGATTCTCCGCAACAATAACATCCGGCAAAACAAGTTTCAGTCAATTTGCCATCATCTTACATACAATACGATCGACAACATTACATAGTGATATGGGGCGTAAATCAGAGACAAACTCGGGAGTTTTCTTTTTTGGAATCAAAATAATGTTTGTCCGATTACCCCTTGGTAATGGACCCTCCAAATTCAAACAATTCAAGCAAGCATCAATTAAATCATTATAAATAATATCCCAATGGGTTTGGAAAAAACATGGATTAAAACCATCTGGCCTTGGTGATTTCTCTGGATGCATAGAAAACAAAGTAAGGCGAACTTCCTCAGCTGTGTATGGTGCGAGAAGGAGCTCATTATGTTGTTCAGTAACAATTCGATCAACACAAGAAATCACTAGCGTCACATCTCCTCCATGAGCAGTAAATAGGTTCTTATAATAATCGACAATGACCTGTGGTAAACCATCAGACCAATCAACCCACATACCAACTTCATTCTTTAAATGAGTAAATAGATTCTTCTTTTTTCGATGATTAGTCATAACATGGAAGTATTTTATATTGGCATCTCCATGGGCTAACCACTATTGCTTCGCTCTCTGACTCCAATAGACTTCCTATTGTAATAGGAATTGAGCATAATGTTCTTCAACCTCCTTTAAATCAAGATGATTTGGATTCTTGCAATTCTGACGTAAAAGAGCTAAACGCCGTCTACAGTCTTCCAATCTATCTTTAAAATCTTTATGAAAGGAAGAGGCCCATTGTTGAAGTTTCTTACCACAATCCTCCATACGTCCAGCGATTGGAACTGGCATTGCAACCGCCCAGCTTTCCTTTATAACTTGCTTGCAATCAAGTTCACAACTCCATGCATTCTCATATCGAAAATGCTTGACTGCATAACGAGTCACAGTATTAGACAGTGAAAGAAATAAAGAGAGTGATCAGACTTAATTGCTTCCATCACATATAAAATTGCTTGAGAAAACATATGTGACCATGCCATACTACCCACTGCCTTATCTAGCCTTTCACGAGTCATTTTAAGTACCAACATAATCAAGATCAAATAAACCACAAAATTGAAGAGCATTTCGAAAATCATTTAATAACCATTGTGGTTGAGAATTGCGACTTTCCTTTTCAGAGGCATAAAGTAAATCATTAAAGTCACCAAGAATAATCCATGGAAGTGTTGATTTATCAAGTAAAGAACACATGAGCTGCCAACTCTCTCTGCATCTATTCCATCCTGGATACCCGTAAAAACCAGAAAGCCTCCAACGACCAAAACCTTCAGCCTGTACCTCCAAATCAATGTCTCATTGAATAGCTTATCATCCGGACACTATCCACATCCCTCCAAAACATAGCAACTCCTTCATTAAGGCCCATTGAGTCAACGACAAAAGAACCCGTGAAATCTAATTTATTCCGAACCTTAAACACTTTGTCTTTCGTGATCATTGTTTCTATCAGAAAGACAAACTCGGGCTGGTTTTGAGTAATAAGGTCTCATAAGACCCGAATTGTATGTGGGTTCCCAAGCCCACAACAATTCCAGTTCAGAGTACCCTAAAATCATTTTTTGTAGTTGGATTGACAGACTCCGGAACAAACTCATCTTCAAATCCACTACTAACCAATTCCACGTCTTCATTAGTGTGCTCCTCATGCCTATGCCTCTTTGGGTCATTAACCTTAACTCCCAAATCTTTAACATTTAGTAGAGAATCAGCTTCTAAATTAACTCCACTAATGTGCTTTATTGCAATAGGGCCAACATCATCTCCACTAATCACACCCTTATCTTTATGACCCGATATCCCTTTTGAATTTTGAAAAGAAATTTGAGGCACATTCAACTCCTTATGTCCCGCCCTTGATTCATCGGGTCTATCACCATCAGAACACCATTTGAACCACCTGTCAACCCTCCGGTCATCCATGAATCATAATCGGCTTCTATCTTCAGCCATCGAGAATCACTCTGAAAAGGTTTCTTAAACTTAGCACGCAACCAAGGGCCATACATGTATTTATCTCTGGAAATAGGAGGTAGATCATAGAGCTTTGAACAAAATCTATCAGTATGTCCGATCACTCAACAGAAATAACAAAAGGTGGGAAATCTTTCATATTTGAAGTCCGCCCAAAACCAATCTACACCCCTCTTAGACAACTGCATCTTCCTCTCAATGGTTGACGAACATCTATGCTAACCCTAACTCGCATGTATTCCTTCCAAAAACCAGTGAAGTTCTTCTCATTTGATGATACAAAACTCTCCATATACTCACCAACAGTTCTAGCAATAGTTTGAGACATAAAACAACTATGTAAATTATGCACCTGTATCCATATCTCCATATGCGTTAGTTCAACAGCTCTAGGGTTTTCTCGTGGTTTTAGCTCCTTCAAAATTAATAGGTGTTGCATAAAACTCCATGGACCATCATTCAAAACCTTTGTAATGCCGTAGGCATGAAAAAACTAAAAAATGAAAACATTATTGTCTAGTTCTTTGACAAACATCCCAGGATCAGGTCTCCAAGCAATGGCCATTGTATGTTGGAAAGCATCAAAGTTAATAGCCCTATCAGAAAAGAGACGACCCACTACGCAAAATCTCCATGTTGCCCTACATTAGTATTGTCATCTCCCTCACCAATAAGGACCCTCCCTTGTAATTCCGCCTGATCTAATTGGGCTGTAAGCTGTATGATCAAATCATTAGACTTGGTGGTTGAGCCATGCCGAAAAAAAAAGGATTTTAGAAAAAGATGAAACTAGAATGATTGAAATTAGGATTTAAAAATGATGAAAAGAGGGAGAGACAAAAGAGAAATACAGAGAATAGAAAAATGATAATGATTAGAGAATAATAGAATGAGGGAAAATCAATGTAGATCTGTCATAGCAATCATTAAAGAACCTTGTAAATAGAAAAATGAAACCCATGGCGGGAGAGAGAGTATACATATAATATCTATAAACATATTTATAGATATTAAATTAGTTATTTAAATTTTTTTATTATATTTATAGAAAAATTTAAATAACTAATTTATTATATTAATTTATTATATTAATTTATCATTTTAAATATCTCAACATAGCTATTGCTTCATAATCAACTTATTTTTGCTATTCTTTGCATCCCTATATAAAATTTACTAAATTAAATATCATTTAATTAAAGAAAATGTCATTTAATTAAATATCACTATGGAATTATTTTGTTTAAAAAATAGACATATTATTACAATTAATAATATGTGTTATTTTTCTAATATTACAATAAAAGTTATATAAATTTAAAAATTTAATTTTAATAATTTTAACCCGACTTAAAGTATTTTCGATTAGCATGTATAAATAAATTTCAGCATTTTATTTTTAAAATTTTTATTTTTTTATCATGTTAAATATCTATATATAATTTTCTTTAATATATATTCATATAAATTTAAAGAACTAATTTATTAGATTAATAATAATTGTTCATATAAATTTAAAGAACTAATTTATTATATTAATTTATCACATTAAATATCTATGTATCACCATTGCTTAGTAATCAACTCATTTTCCTATATATCAATTTATTTTTACTATTCTTTGTATTTTTATATAAAAACTGAGTAAAATCAATAGATATAAAATCTCATTTAATAATTTATCATTAAAAAAATTTTTTTTTTAAATATTTTTATAATACCAACTTAACTATAAACCATTAAAATATACGATAACAATTAATAATATCTGATATTTTTTTATTATTAAAATAAAAATTATATAAGCTTAAAAACTTAATTTTAACAATTTTAACCCGACTTAAAATATTTTCAATCAGCGTATATAAAGAAATTTCAGTATTTTATTTTTAAAAGTTTCATATTTTTTTATCACGTTAAATATCTTTATATAATTTTTATTTAATATACAATTTTATCAGGTAAAAAATATAATATTCTTTTAAAAATATTTTTATAATATCAACCAAATTATAAACAATTAATAATATGTGTTATTTTTCTAATATTACAATAAAAAATTATATAAATTTAAAAACCTAATTTTAACAATTTCAATCTCGACTTAAAATATTTTCAATTGGCATAATAAAAAAATTTCAGAATTTTATTTTTAAAATTTTTATATTTTTTATTACCTTAATTATCTCCATATAATTTTTGTTTAATATACATTCATATAAATTTAAAGCACTGATTTACTAATTTTTTTTATATTTTTATCTCTATAAATTAATTTATTGGTAAATATATAATATTTTTAAAAAAAATATTTCTAAAATACCAACTTAATTATAAATAATTATATAAATTATATAAATTTAAAAATTTAATTTTAGCAATTTTAACATAACTTAAAATATTTTCAATAAGCATTTATATATAAAGAAATTTCAGCATTTTATTTTTAAAATTTTTATATTTTTTTATCTCCTTAAATATCTATATATAATTTTCTTTAATATATATTTATATAAATTTAAGGAACTAATTTATTATATTAGTAATATATATTCATATAAATTTTAAAAACTAATTTATTATATTAATTTATCACATTAAATATCTCTATATCGCCGTTACTTCATAATTAACTCCTTTTCCTATAAATTTATGTAAATCAATAAATATAAAATCTCATTTAATAATTTATCACTAAGAAAATTATTTTTAAAAAAAATATTTTTATAATACCAACCTAATTATAAACTATTAAAATATACGATAATAATTAATAATATGTGATATTTTATTAATATTAAAATAAAAATTTTTATAAATTTAAAAATTTAATTTTAACAATTTCAACTCGACTTAAAACATTTTCAATCAGTATATATAAAGAAATTTTAATATTTTATTTTTTAAATTTTTATATTTTTTATCACATGAAATATCTCTATATAATTTTTATTTAATGTACATTCATATAAATTTAAAACGCTAATTTATTAATTTTTTATTTTTATCTCTATAAATTATTTTATGAGGCAAAATATATAATATTTTTTAAAAAAATATTTTTATAATATCAACCAAATTATAAACAATTAAAATATACAATAACAATTAATAATATGTGTTATTGTTCTAATATTACAATAAAAAATCATATAAACTTAAAAATCTAAATTTTAGCAATTTCAATCTCGACTTAAAATATTTATAATTTTTATCACGTTAAATATCTATACATAATTTTTATTTAATATACATTCACATAAATATAAAGCACTGATTTATTAATTTTTTTTATTTTTATCCCTATAAATTAATTTATCAGGTAAAATATATAATAATTTTTTAAAAAATATTTTAAAAATACCAACTTAATTATAAATAATTAAAATATACGAGAAAAATTAATAATATATGATATTTTCTAATATAACAAAAAAATTATATTAACTTAAAAAATTAAATTTTAGCAATTTCATCCAAATTTCAAATATTTTCAATTTACATACGTAATAAAATTTCAACATTTTTTAAATATTTTTATATTTTTTATAACATTAAATATCTCTATATAATTTTTTTATTCATATAAATTTAAAGCACTTATTTATTAAATATTTTTATCCACTTCAATCCCTATAAATTAATTTATAAGTAAAATATATAATATTTTTTTAAAAAAATATTTTTATAATATCAAGCTAATTATAAACAATCAAATTATACGATAACAATTAAAAATATGTGATATTTTTCTCATATTGTAATAAAAAAATTATATAAATTTATAAATCTAAATTTTAGCAATTTCAACCCGACTTAAAATATTTTCAATCAGTATATATAAGAAATTTTAGTCTTCTATTTTTAAAATTCTTATATTTTTTATCACGTATCCGTATATAATTCTTATTTAATATATATTCATATAAATTTAAAGAAATAATTTATCATATTAATATATTAAATATCTTTGTTATTTTTGTTATTGCTTCATAATCAACTCCTATTACTCTATATCAATTTATTTTTGCTATTTTTTCATCCTTATATATACAAAATTTACATAAAATCAATAAATATAAAATCTCACTTAAATAAATATCACTAAAGAAATGTATTTAAAAAAATATTTTAAAAATAACAATCTAGTTATAAACCATTAAAATATAAATAACAATTAATAATATGTGATATTTTTTTAATATTACAATAAATAATTTTATAAATTTAAAAACCTAATTTTAACAATTTTAACCCGACTTAAAATACTTTCAATCAGTATATATAAAGAAATTTCAGCATTTTATTTTTAAAATTTTTATATTTTTTATCATATTAAATATCTCTATATAATTTTTTTTAAAGTGCATTTATATAAATGTAAATCACTTACTTATTAAATTTCTTTCATCCACTTTAATCTTTATAAATAAAATATATAATATTTTTTTAAAAAATATTTTTATAATATCAACCTAATTATAAATAATTAAATTGTACGATAACAATTAAAAATAATGTGATATTTTTCTAATATTGCAATAAAAAATTATATAAACTTAAAAATCAAAATTTGAATAATTTTAACTCGACTTAAAATATTTTCAATCAATATATATAAAGAAAATTTTAGCCTTTTATTTTTAAAATTTTAGCCTATTCTAAGGAAATAAAATAAACATGTACACAAAATAATATATATCAGATCTGTTAGTTATACAAATCCCTATGATTACGTAATTTACTCCTAATTAGGTAGTTCATGGACCATCATTCAAAACCTTTGTAATGCCGTAGGCATGGAAAAACTAAAAAATGAAAACATTATTGTCCAGTTCTTTGACAAACATCCCAGGATCAGGTCTCCAAGCAATGGCCATTGTATGTTGGAAAGCATCAAAGTTAACAGCCCTATCAGAAAAGAGACGACCCACTACGCAAAATCTCCATTCTCCGTGTTGCCCTACATTAGTATTGTCATATCCCTCACCAATAAGGACCCTCCCTTGTAATTCCGCCTGATCTAATTGGGCTGTAAGCTGTATGATCAAATCATTAGCACTTGGTGGTTGAGCCATGCCGAAAAAAGAAAAAATAAAATTTAAAAAAAAAATGAAACTAAAATGATTGAAATTAGGATTTAAAAATGATGAAAAGAGAGAGGGACAAAAGAGAAATATAGAGAATAGAAAAATGATAATGATTAGATCTGTCATAACAATCATTAAAGAACCTTGTATTTACAAGAGAAAAATGAAACCCCATAACGGGAGAGAGAGTATACATATAATATCTATCTATCTATTTAGTAATTCTATAATCTATATCTATCTATTCTATAATTTTTATTCTATTTATATTTAAGTTTTATTTTATTATTATTTTAAATTAAATTCTAAAAAATAATTTAATAGTTAAAAATTATTAATTAGTTATTAAAAAATATAAATTTACAAAATAAAATTTTAACCGATTAAAGTAATTTATATTTAAATTATAATTTGTTAAAGATTAATTTTAATTATTTTATATTTATGTTAAATTTATTTGAAAGACACTTTATTGTTTTCTTTTATAATTAAATATGAATTTTAATTTATTTTTTAGGACTTTTATTTTATTATAATTATTTGTTATTTAATAGTTTGAAAAATTAAATGGAAGCTTATATTTTTGAAAACAAATTATAGTATGATAATTATATTAAAAGATATTTTATTTTAATATTTATAAATTAATTTTAAATAAAAAATTATAACTTACAGCTAACAATTTATACTATATAAAAGCAGAAAAAAAAGGACAATAACTATTTTGATTGATTCAAAAATAACATAAGAATTTATTAATATTCTTAAAAAAATTTAATTTAATATTAGGTTGATTTTCTATTTAAATTAATTATATTTTATCAAATTATTTATATTTAAATTTTATTTAATCAAAAATTAATTTTAATTATTTTGTATTTATGTTAAATTTATTTGAAATACACTTTATTATTTCATTCTATAATTAAATATGAATTTTAATTCCACGTTTAGGAATTCTATTTTATTATAATTAATTTTTATTCAATGATTTAAAAAATTAAATCGAAGTTTACATTTTAATATTTATAAATAGAACATTTTCCATTTAAAATATCTATCTCAAAGCAAAGTAGGTATAAACCTATTTAAATGAGAATTTATTAAAATTATACTTAAAATTAAATTGTATATAATAATTAATTGATAAATTCTATATATGAAGTATTCTATTAATATGCAGGATTAAATTTAATTAATTATTTAATTTTAATTAATTATTTTAATTTTTATACTTAAAATATTTTAAAATTTATATAGACTTAAAATACTTAATTCTATTTATAATTAAGTTTTATTTTATTATTGTTTTAAATAAAATTCTAAGAAACAACTTAATATTTTAAAATTACTATTTAAATAAGGATTTACATATAACATTCGATATATTAATAAACAAAATATGTATACTTTTAATTAGTATTTATAAATTTAATATATCAATTCTTAATTAACTTTTAATATGAAACTATAATTTGCATATCTATTTATAGCAACTAAAAACTTATATTATTATTATATTAATATTCTATTTATTCACTATTTTCTTTAATTTAAAATAATGTAAGAAATTATTAATATTATAAAAAATTTAATTTAATGGGTTAGATTGATTTTCTATTTAAATTAATTATATTTTATTATATTATTATGTTTTTAATTGATTTAATATGATATTATATTAATTTATATTTATATTTAATATTCTATTTTATCAAAGATTAATTTCAATTAATTAATATTTATATTAAATTTCTTTGAAACACACTTTTTATTTCCTCTTATAATTAAATATGAATTTTAATTCCAAGAATTCTACTTTATTAAAATTATTTGATATTTACTGATGTAAAAAAAAAATTTGAAGCTTATATTTAAAATAAAAAAAGACTTTGTTTGTAGCTATTGGATAAATATTATTATTTAGACAATAATATTATTTAGACAAAAAATGGTAACCCAAGCTACATTCAATTATACGTGATATTTTTTACAAAATAAAATAGAAACATTTAATAATATGTGATATTTTTTTAATATTATAATAAAAAATTATATAAATTTAAAATTTTAATTTTAACAATTTTAACCCGATTTAGAATATTTTCAATTAGTATATATAAAGAAATTTCACCATTTTATTTTTAAAATTTTTATATTTTTTATCACGTTAAATATCTATATATAATTTTCTTTAATATATATTTATATAAATTTAAGAATTAATTTATTATATTAATAATATATATTCATATAAATTTAAAAAATTAATTTATTATATTAGTAATATATATTCATATAAATTTAAAAAATTAATTTATTATATTAATTTATCATATTAAATATCTTTGTATCGCAATTGGTTCATAATTAACTCATTTTCCTATATATTAATTTATTTTTACTATTTTTTACATCCCTATATAACAACTATAAAATTTACGTAAAATTAATACATGTAAAATCTCATTTAATAATTTATGGAAAATTATTTTAAAAAAAAATATTTTTACAATATCAACTTAATTATAAACCATTAAAATATACGATAACAATAAATAGTATGTGATATTTTTTTAATATTAAAATAAAAAGTTATATAAACTTAAAAACTTAATTTTAACAATTTTAACCCGACTTAAAATATTTTCCATAAGCATATATAAAGAAATTTCATATTTAATTTTTAAAATTTTCATATTTTTTTATCACGTTAAATATCTCTATATAATTTTTATTTAATATACATTCATATAAATTTAAAATGCTAATTTATTTTTTTTTATTTTTATTCCTATAAATTATTTTATCAGGCAAAATATATAATATTTTTTAAAAAAATATTTTTATAATTATCAACCAAATTATAAACAATTAAAATATACAATAATAATTAATAATATTTGTTATTTTTCTAATATTACAATAAAAATTACATAAATTTAAAAACCTAAACTTTAATAATTTCAATCTCGACTTAAAATATTTATATTTTTTTATCAGGTTAAATATCTCTATATAATTTTTATTTAATATACATTCATATAAATTTAAAACACTGATTTATTAATTTTTTTCATTTTTATCGCTATAAATTAATTTATCAGATAAAATATATAATATTTTTTTAAAAAAATATTTTTAAAATACCAACTTAATTATAAATAATTAAAATATACGAAAAAAATTAATAATATATGATATTTTTTTATATTATAACAAAAAAACTATATTAACTTAAAATTTTAAATTTTAGCAATTTCATCCAAACTTAAAATACTTTCAATCTACATGCGTAATGAAATTTTAACATTTGTTTTAATATTTTTATATTTTTTATAACATTAAATATCTCTAAATAATTTTTTTATTCATATAAATTTAAAGCAATTATTTATTAAATATTTTTATTCAATTCAATCCCTATAAATTAAATATTTTTATTCAATTCAATCCCTATAAATTAATTTATCAAGTAAAATATATAATATTTAAAAAAAAATATTTTTAGAATACCAACCTAATTATAAACAATTAAATTATACAATAGCAATTAAAAATATGTAATATTTTTCTAATATTATAATAAAAAAATTATATAAACTTATAAACCTAAATTTTAGCAATTTCAATTAGACATAAAATATTTTCAATCAGCATATATAAAGAAATTTTAGCCTTTTATTTTTATAATTTTTATTTATTTTATCACGCTAAATATCTCTATATAATTTTTATTTAATATATATTCATATAAATTTAAAGAACTAATTTATTATTTTAATTTATCACGTTAAATATCTCTGCATCGCCATTACTTCATAATCAACTCCTATAACTGTATATCAATTTATTTTTGCTATTCTTTCCATCCCTATATAAAATTTTTAAAATTTACGTAAAATCAATAAATATAAAATCTCACTTAATTAAATATAACTAAAGAAATATATTTTAAAAAAATATTTTTAAAATACCAACCTAATTATAAACAATTAAAATATAGATAATAATCAATAATATGCCATATTTTTCTAATATTACAAAAAAATTATATAAACTTAAAAAACTTAATTTTAACAATTTTAACCCGATTTAAAATATTTTCAATCAGTATATATATAAAGAAATTTCACCATTTTATTTCTAAAATTTTTATATTTTTTATTACGTTAAATATCTATAAAAATCTAAATTTTAGCAATTTCATCCAAATTTCAAATATTTTGAATCTACATACATAATGAACTTTCAACATTTTTTTATAATATTTTTATATTTTTTATAACATTAAATATTTTTATATTTTTGTAAAAGAATATAATTTTTTTATTCGTATAAATTTAAAGCACTTATTTATTAAATATTTTTATCCACTTCAATCCCAATAAATTAATTTATCAAGTAAAATATATAATATTTTTTTAAAAGATATTTTAATAATACCAACCTAATTTTAAATAATTAATTATTTATTTCGCAAAATATATAATATTCTTTTAAAAAATATGTTTATAATATTAACCAAATTATAAACAATTAAAATATATGATAACAATTAATAATATGTGTTATTTTTCTAATATTATAATGAAAAATCATATAAACTTAGAAAGCTAAATTTTAGCAATTTCAATCTCGACTTAAAATATTTTGCGTAATAAAAAAATTTCAAAATTTTATTTTTAAAATTTTTATATTTTTTATTACCTTAATTATCTCTATATAATTTTTATTTAATATACATTCATATAAATTTAAAGCACTCATTTATTAATTTTTTTCTATTTTTATCCCTATAAATTAATTTATCAGGTAAATATATAATATTTTTTAAAAAATTATTTCTAAAATACCAACTTAATTATAAATAATTATATAAATTATATAAATTTAAAAATTTACTTTTAGCATTTTTAACCTAACTTAAAATATTTTCGATCAGCATATATAAAGAAATTTCAGTATTTTATTTTAAAAATTTTTATATTTTTTTATCACGTTAAATATCTATATATAATTTTTTTAATATATATTTATATAAATTTAAAGAACTAACCATATTAAAAAACTAATTTATTATATTAGTAATATATATTTATATAAATTTAAAGAACTAACCACATTATATATGTAAGTATCGCTGTTACTTTGCATCCCTATATTAAAACTATAAAATTTACGTAAAATCAATAGATATAAAATCTCATTTAATAATTTATCACTAAGAAAATTAATTTTTTAAAAAATATTTTTACTATAACAACCTAATTATAAATCATTAAAAATTATTTTTACTATAACAACCTAATTATAATATGTGATATTTTTTAATATTAAAATAAAAAATTATATAAACTTAAAAACTTAATTTAAACAATTTCTAACCCACTTGAAACATTTCCGATCGACATATATAAAGAAATTTCTGTATTTTATTTTTAAAATTTTTATATTTTTTTATCATGTAAAATATCTCTATATAATTTTTATTTAATATACATTCATATAAATTTAAAATACTAATTTATTAATTTTTTTTTATTTTTATCCCTATAAATTATTTTATCAGGCAAAATATATTATATTCTTTTAAAAAATATTTTTATAATATCAACCAAATTATAAACAATTAAAATATATAATAACAATTAATAATATGTGTTATTTTTCTAATATTACAATAAAAAATTATATATACTTAAAAACCTAAATTTTAATAATTTCAATCTCGACTTAAAATATTTATATTTTTTATCACGTTAAATATCTCTATCTAATTTTTATTTAATATACATTCATATAAATTTAAAGCACTGATTTATTAATTTTTTTTCCATTTTTATTCCTATAAATTAAATTATCAGGTAAAATATATAATATGTTTTAAAAAAATGTTTCAAAAATACCAATTTAATTATAAATAATTAAAATATACAAAAAAATTAATAATATGTGATATTTTTCTAATATTATAAAAAAAATATATTAACTTAAAAATCTAAATTTTAGCAATTTCATTCAAATTTCAAATATTTTCAATTTAGTACGGAATGAAATTTCAACATTTTTTTATAATATTTTGATATTTTTTATAACATTAAATATCTGTATATAATTTTTTTATTCATATAAATTTAAAGCACTTATTTATTAAATATTTTTATCCACTTCAATCCTTATAAATTAATTTATCAAGGAAAATATATAATATTTTTTTTAAAAAAAATATTTTTATAACACCAAACTAATTATAAATAATTAAATTATACTATAACAATTAAAAATAGGTGATACTTTTCTAATATTGCAATAAAAAATTATATAAACTTACAAATCTAAATTTTAGCAATTTCAACCCGACTTAAAATATTTTCAATTAATATGTTGGACCTAAATGTCCTAATCCTTGTTTTGATGATTAATAAACAATTGGTGTGCTACTAATTATTTCCAAGAGTGTTTGTATTGAGCTTGCATGTCCCTTATTGAAACAAATGATATTGCTTCAGTCACAAAAGTGAAAAGTGCCAAATATGGAAGCATACCACAAGAAAGGGATAATAAATTATTTTTGTTTATACTTTGTTATATTCTATTCATTGTGAATTTCAAGTAATTGATTGTGATGGCTCAAGGTTCCTTCTTTTCTAAAAGTTCTTTTAGATATGGCCAATTTTTCTAAGTACTTGACTTTCAGGGATCAAAATGAAATTTTTCAAAAGAAGTGATTTTGAAATTATTTTTCATCAAAATGAAAGTTCTAAAAATATAGGTTATAAAAATTCAAACGGATTGAAAAATGGATTTTTGTAGCCTAAGTTATGTTTTCTCAAAGTTTTAAAGAAGGATTTTTTGTGCCCCCTAAACACAACCTTCGGCTTCCGAAAGTCAGGGACAGAAACGAAAGTCCCCTATGTTCGGCCGCCGAACATTGACTTTCGGCCGCCGAAAGTGGGTTTTTCAACCAGCCCCCAAAGTGTAACCTTCGGCTTCCGAAAGTGAGGGACAGAGACGAAAGTCCCACACTTTCGCCCGCCGAACATTTAACCTTCGGCCGCCGAAAGTGTGTTTTGGGTCTGCCTCCGAAGCCTAAAGTTCGGCTTCCGAAAGAGAGGAACAGAGACGAAAGTCACCCAAGTTCGGCCGCCGAACTCTGACTTTAGGCCGCCGAAAGTTCTTTTTTAAAGGAATAGTTTCTTCACCTCAAATGGTTCGGCCGCCGAACTCTAAGCTTAGGCCGCCAAACCTGAGTTTTTCTGGGCACGGTATAACGGTTATTTTTTAACATAAACGGCTCTATTTGCATTTAATGCATCCCCAACGGTCATATTTATGATAGAACTATAAATACAACTTGCTTTTGATGTTAAGGGGTTACAACAACCATCTAAGCAAATATTTATTGAGATTACAGCATTTTTCATTCTCTCTCTCTCAAAAGCCTTGAGCCAAAGCATTGATTTCTTGAAAGCTTGTTTTGAGTTGTAATTGGTTGGCTCTTCTGAGTGAGTAAAGGTTGTTGAGAGATTCTGTTGTTGTGAGTGTGGCATTGAGCAAAGAATTGCTCTAGAGTGGAAAAAGAGATTTGTAAAGAGCAAAGGCTTGCTCTAAGATTGTAAGGGTTTTGATCTTCACCCAAAGAAGATTTGTTAGTGAAGTTGAACTCTCAAGGTGGACCTTGAGGAGAGGACGTAGGCTTGGATAGCTGAACCTCTATAAATCCTTGTGTTGATTTTTCTCTACCTTATTCTCTTCTAATTTCTTGTCTTTGCCATTAAATTTTTTATAAACCCAATTCACCCCCCCTCTTGGGTTGCCTCAAGAGACAACAAGTGGTATCAGAGCTAAGTCTCCCTTTCTTGAAGATATAATTATCTTGGAGTAAAGATCAAATGGCAGCCCTCAATTCTCAAGAAGGTCAATCGGTTGTGAGACCACCTTTCTTTGATGGAAATGACTTTCTATATTGGAAAAATAGAATGTATTATTTCCTTAAATCGGAAGGAGTTGATTTGTGGGACATTGTAGAGAATGGGCCTTTCTTTCCCACAAGATTCATTGATGGAAACCAAGAGCAAAAACCTAAGAGTGAATGGAGTGAGCTAGAGAAGAGAAGGGTAGCCCTCAATGACAAAGCCATTCACATCTTGTTTTGTGCTCTTAGTAGAAGTGAGTACAACAAAGTATGCATGAAGTCCACCGCCAAGGAAATTTGGGATGCTTTGGTTGTCACTCATGAAGGTACCAATCAAGTCAAGGAAAACAAGATGGAATCCCTCATCTATCAATATGAGTTGTTCAAGATGAAATCCGATGAAACTATTAGCCAAATGTATGATAGGTTCATTGAGATCATTGGAGGGATGAAATCTCTTGGGAAGACATTCACAAATGAAGAGTTGGTGAAGAAAATCCTTAGATGTCTACCTAAAGAATGGCTACCAAAGGTAACTTCCTTAAAGGATGCCAAAGACTTGACCAAAGTGCAATTGGATGAACTCTTGGGGAATCTCATTGACTATGAGATGACTCTAAAGAGAGAGCAAGTGGAGGAACCTAGCAAGATGAAAAAGAACATTGCTCTAAGGGTAGCCTCCGAAGATACTAGTGAGGAAGAAGAAGAGATAAATGAGGAAGAATTGGCTTTGGTAACTAGGAGAATAAGGAAGTTGCTTCTCCAAAATAAAAGGTTCATCCCAAGGAAGAATTTTAGAAAGGAAAAGGGTGAATCAAGCAAAAAGGAAGTAGTCATTTGCTATGAGTGTAATAAGCCGGGTCACTACAAAGTGGATTGTCCCAAGTTGAAGAAGCCTATCAAGAAGTTCAAGAAGAAGGCCTTCAAAGCAACATGGGATGAGTCAAGTGATACCGAAGAGGAGGAGGTTGGTGATGAAATTGCCAACATGTGCTTCATGGCTCTAGAGGAAAGCTCCGATGAGGTAACTACTCTTGATGACTTTACTTTAAATGATGATGATGTTGAGTTTTCATATGATGAACTTGTAGGTGCTTTAAAATTGATGAATGATGAGCTTGAAAAGAGTCATAGGAAAAATAAAATTTTGAAATGTGAGTTAGCTAGCTTTAAAAAGGAAAGTGAGAACTCACCTAAGGAACCTTTACCCTCAAATGATTCTTTACAAAAATCCTTAGATGAGCTCTCACTAGAAAATAAAATTCTTGAGTTGAAAAATTCTCTTTCAAAATTTTTAAAAGGCAAGGACAAACTTGATGAAATTTTAGACTCTCAAAGGTCTCCTAGCATCAAGTATGGCCTTGGCTATGATAAATCAACTCAAGCAAACTTTTCTAAAACCGTTTTTGTTAAAGCTACCAACTCACATGAACCTAAGGTTTCTAGCTCAAATGGAAATGTGCCTAAAGTTTCTAGTAGCAATATGTCTATGAGGAATGCACCCACAAGGAATGCACATGTACACCAATTCACTAGTTACAACACTCATATAAGACACACACCTAGGCAATTTGCATATAAGAGAAATGATCATTATAGAACACACACTTCTAGTTCACAAAATCACCACTCTAATCATATCTCTTGCTCACATGCTTTTAATAAGCAAAGGAGAAATGGCCACATGAGAACTCAAACACACTCACTCACCTATGGACCTAGAGTAAGAAGGTTCAATGGTCATTGTCACTATTGTGGCAAGTTTGGTCATACCAACTATAAGTGCTCTATTAGAAAATTGCATCTTGGATATGGTAGCATATGGAAATTGGATAGTGGAATGACTAACCCCCAAGGACCCAAGTACATTTGGGTACCTAAAAGTGTTTGAATTCTTTCTTTTAGGTGTGCTTGAAATCCTCAAAAATTGAAAGCAAATGGTATCTAGATAGTGGATGTTCAAGGCACATGACCGGAAATTCAAGTCACTTCATCTCTCTTGAAAAGAAAGACGGAAGTGGACAAGTAACCTTTGGAGACAATGGAAAAGGTAAAATTGTTGGTATAGGTAAAGTCGGTAAGGAAAACTCTCCTATTCTTGATAAAGTTCTATTAGTTGATGGTTTGAAGCATAATTTGTTAAGTGTAAGTCAATTATGTGATAAAGGTTGTAGAGTTATCTTTGAACCAAAATCATGTTTTGTTTCTAGAATGTCGGATAACAAAATATTGTTTATTGGTGAAAGAGTTGAAAATATTTATCTTATTGACTTACAAGCTATGACTAACCAAGATATGAAGTGCTTTGTGTCTATTAGTGATAACTCTTGGATTTGGCATAGAAGGCTTTCTCATGCTAGCATGGATCTCCTCAAAAATTTGAGCAAAGATGAGCTAGTTGATGGTCTTCCAAAGATCAAATATGAAAAGGACAAAGTATGTGATGCATGTCAAATGGGTAAGCAAGTTAAGAGTTCCTTTAAAGCTATTAATAAGGTAATCTCTTTTAGACCTTTGCAACTCTTGCATATGGATTTATTTGGTCCAACTAGAGTAGCTAGTCTTGGTGGCATGCATTATGGGTTTGTTATAGTTGATGACTACTCTAGGTATACTTGGGTTGTGTTCCTTGCTCATAAGGATGATTGTTTTGATGCTTTTAAAAGTTTTACAAAGAAAGTTCAAAATGAAAAGGGTTTTCAAATTTCTTCTATAAGGAGTGATCATGGTAGAGAATTTGAAAATGAAAAATTTGAAACTTTTTGCAATAAGTTAGGGATCACTCATAATTTTTCATCTCCTAGGACTCCCCAACAAAATGGTGTTGTTGAAAGAAAAAATAGAACTCTTTTAGATATGGGGAGGACTATGTTAAGAGAGTATAATTTACCTACTTATTTTTGGGCGGAAGCCATAAATACGGCTTGTTATGTTTCAAATAGAGTTTTAATTAGACCTCTCTTAAATAAAACTCCTTATGAGCTTTGGAATGGAAGGAAACCTAGAGTTAGTTATTTTAGAGTTTTTGGTTGTAAATGCTTCATATTAAACAATAAGGATAATCTAGGCAAATTTGACTCCAAAACCGATGAAGGTATTTTCTTAGGATACTCTATATCGAGTAAATCATATAGAGTATTCAATAAAAGAACCTTGATAGTTGAAGAGTCAATGCATGTTGTTTTTTATGAATCTAATCCCTTTGCTCCTAGAAAGGAGGTATCTTGTGATGATGATCTTGTAGGTAACCTTGATGAGTTGACCACTGAAGATCCTCAACCTCATGGAGATCAAAGTCAACCCAATGAGGATTCAATAGAGGCAAAGGAAGATGAAGTTGGACCTCAAGAGCAACAAATGCAAATTACACAAAGTCAAGGAGTCCAACATGACTTGCCAAAGGATTGGGCCTACAAGAAGGATCACCCCAAGGATCAAATAATTGGTGATACATCACAAGGGGTAACTACTAGATCCTCTCTTAGACATGTATGCAATTATATTGCATTCATATCTCATATAGAGCCTAAATCTATAGATGAGGCTATTGGTGATGAGAGTTGGGTTCTTGCTATGCAAGAAGAACTCAACCAATTTGAAAGGAACAAGGTTTGGACCTTAGTGTCTAGACCAAAACATCACCCCACCATAGGCACCAAATGGGTGTTTAGAAATAAGCTTGATGAAGATGGCAATATCATTAGAAACAAAGCTAGGTTGGTAGCTAAAGGCTATAACCAAGAGGAGGGCATAGACTATGATGAAACTTTTGCCCCGTAGCTAGATTAGAAGCCATTAGAATCTTGCTTGCATATGCATCATACATGAATTTTAATCTCTTTCAAATGGATGTGAAAAGTGCCTTTTTAAATGGTTTTATTGAGGAGGAGGTTTATGTTGAGCAACCTCCGGGGTTTGAAAATCATGCCTTTCCAAATCATGTTTTTAAATTGTCTAAAGCTTTATATGGTTTAAAACAAGCTCCTAGAGCTTGGTATGAAAGACTAAGTAATTTTCTTTTGCAAAATGGTTTTTCAAAAGGCAAAGTGGATACAACTCTTTTTGTCAAAAATCATGAAAATGACATCCTTGTGGTACAAATATATGTTGATGATATTATATTTGGTGCTACTAATGTGTGTTTGTGTGAAGAGTTTTCAAAAGTTATGAAAAGTGAGTTTGAGATGAGCATGATGGGAGAACTCAAATTCTTCCTTGGGCTTCAAATCAAACAAGCTAAGGATGGCATCATCATCAACCAAGCCAAATACACAAAGGAGCTAATCAAAAGGTTTGGAATGGAGAATAGCAAGCCAAGTAGAACTCCAATGAGCACAAACACCAAGCTTGATAAGGATGAAAAGGGTAAGCCTATTGATGAAAAGCTCTATAGAGGTATGATCGGAAGCCTTTTATATCTCACAGCATCTAGACCGGATATCATGTTTTCCGTATGTTTATGTGCACGTTTTCAATCATGTCCTAAAGAGTCTCATTTGCATGCTTAGATATTTACATGGCACATTGCATTTGGGGTTATGGTATCCCAGAAGTTCATCATTTAGTTTATGTTCCTACTCGGATGCCGACTTTGCCGGAAGCATTCTTGATAGGAAGAGTACCTCGGGTACTTGTCAACTTCTAGGACAATCTCTTGTTTCTTGGTGTAGCAAGAAACAAAATTCGGTTGCACTATCAACCGCCGAAGCCGAATATGTGGCGGCGGGTCTTTGTTGTAGTCAAATCCTTTGGATTAAACAACAATTAAGAGATTTTGAAGTATCTCTTGATCACATTCCTATTAAATGTGATAATACAAGTGCAATCAATCTAACCAAGAACCCCATTCAACATTCTAGAACTAAGCATATTGACATTAGACATCATTTCATTCGTGATCATGTGTTAAATGGTGATGTTGTTCTTGAGTTTGTGGATACAAACAACCAACTAGCTGATATTTTCACTAAACCTTTAAATGAAGAAAGATTTAACTTCATTAAAAGGGAATTGGGAATGCTAGATGGTGGTTGTTGAGTGTATATATATATATATTTTTTTTCATGTCAAAATTGTTTGATATTTTTTTTAAAACAAAAAAAAAGGGGGAGGGGAAGCCCAAAAATTCCAGGTTCGGAGGCACTTTCGGCCCCCTAACCTTCAATTTCAAGGGCAATATGAAAAGCGGGAATTTTTCTATCTTTTTTCTTTTTCTTTTTCGGCCGCCTAACATTTTATTCGGCCGCCGACCATTGTCAAGTTCGGCCGCCGAAGATTAAGTTCGGCCTCCTAAACTTGCCCAGGTTCGGGCGCCGAAGATTAGTTCGGCCGCCGAAACTGCGCGTCCCTTAAAAGCCCCCGCGACAGCTCATCATCTTCTTCGCGCGACTCTTTCCCTCTCCCCGAAGTTTTTCTCCCTCTCTCGAAGCTCTCTTCATCTTCCTCTTCGAAAATCGCCTGATCCAAGCCATTTTTGCCCAAAAATCTCCTTTTTCTCTCATTTTCTTCTCCTAAACTCACAAAAACACCTTCTTTTCTCCAAAAATAACCCATTTCGAGCTCTTTCAGTTTGGGTAAGTTTCTGTTTTCTCTTTTTGTTTGGTTTTTTTTTTCTTATTTTTTAATGATTTATCTTGTGTTTAGTTCCTAATATGATTAGGATTGTGTTTTTATTGAGTTTTTGTTGATATATATATATATAAAATCTGTTGGTTAATTCTTTTTTGTTAATTTGATAGCTGGGTTATTTTGTTGTATATTTATAAAACTGCCTTTTTTTTTATTACTCTGTTAAAATGTATATATTGTTAGCTGGGTTGTTGATAGCTGTAGAAAGCAGCAAACAAAAAAAGAAAATTAATTAGGCAGTGTAAAATATATATATACATATAATATTTCTTTTTGCTCTCCTTATAATGCATTTTGTTAGCTGGATTGAGTTGGTTGGTTTTGTCTTAGATACTTGTTTATGTTTTTGCAAATGTGAAGCATCAGAATTTTTCTCTGGTTTTGAACATGACCTTGGCTCTGAATATGGCCTTGGTGCAGTAACTGATTAGCTGGGTTGTTGTGATTAGCTGTGTTATCTTGTTAGCTGGGTTTTTATATATATCAAGTTTTAAATATAAGACTGTGATTCTTATTGGTTGGCTTTTGTGTGTTTATGGGCTGAGTTTTTGTGGCAATGTTGCTTTTTTTTTTTTCTTTTTCTTCATATGCCTCTGTAGCTTTTGTTTGGTTAAAATGGGTAGAAAATCCACAGCCCGTAGACACCCATACTTTAGAGGTCAGTCTAGTAGGCAGCCTCCTAGGTCTCCCTCCTCAGACCCTCCTGCCTCTCCACCCTTTGAGTTTCCTGTAGTCAGAGAGGGTGATCCTGCTTTTTAGCCTTTTTCTCTCAGGTTTGTTCATCCTGGGAGAACAGTTCATCCCAACAGCATTCGGCTTTTTCGTACTCAGGGTTTCCTAGAGCCCTTCATTGTCCAGGGATGGGAGCACCTTCTTATCACTCCATCAGACACCCATCCTAGGATTGTTAGGGAGTTCTATGCAAACCTACACACCTTCACCCGTCACACTCCCCCTCACCTAGTCAGTTTTGTAAATGGTCAGAGAGTTTACCTCACTCCTGACATCATTGCTCGTCACCTAGGTATCCCCAATTCTGGGGCTGTTGTCTCTACCACTCATAAGTGGATCACTGGTGAGGTCTCTTCCCTTCACCAGACTAGGATTATTTCAGGAGACGTAGATCGTGAGGAGCCCTCTAAGCTTAAGGCCTGTGACCTCAACACTCTCCCTAAAGTTGTTCACCACATAGTCACCTATGAAATTCTCCCTAGATCAGGTCATAGGACTGCACTCTCCTACTCTGACATGTTTGTAGTATCTTGTCTGCTAGAGGGTCGAACCCTTAACCTGCCACATATTATGATTCACTCTATAGCAGACTCCCTTAGGCTGAGTCGAGGTTGTCTCCCCTTTGGCCGTCATCTTACTCTTCTTCTCCGAGCCCTAGGGGTTGACCCAGGCACAGAGTCTGCCTTACCATTGTCTAGTGAGTACATCCCCTACACTGAGGCTACCCTCCACCATATGGGTCTGGTTAGAAGAGGCAATGAATTTTATAATTCTAGGAGAGATTTTGCAGCCCGCAGGGCAGCCCACGAGGCAGCACAGCCACATGATAGTTCTGATGAGGAGTCAGATGATGTTTCTCCTGCTGACATTGAGACAGAGCGAGCTCCCAGAGGCGATACCAGTACCGGGCGGTCCACCGAGCAGGGTACATCTTCTCGGACTGTATCTGATCTGTATGATGCCATGGGTCATCTGGAGCTGCAGGTTGCTCAGATGTCTGATCGCCAGACTCAGATGTCTGATCGCTAGATTCAGATATCTGATCGCCAGACTCAGATGGAGGAGCAGTTAGCACGACTTACAGACCAGCAGCAGACCATGATCGAGCAGCAGAGACAGATTTTGGACTTCCTTCAGCAGTCATCTGGAGTGCCACCTCCTCAGCCTCCTCAGTGACATATTTTTTGTTGTTTCTCTAGTTGTTTTTTTTGTTCTTTTCCTTTTGATATTGTGGTATTTTTTTTGATGATGTCAAAAGGGGGAGAGATAACATTACTTGTGTACATATTGGCTATTTTTATGCATATTGGCTATTTTTATGGATATTGGCTATTTTTATTTGACTCGTTTGGATTAAATATTTTTCTCTCTTGGTTTGTGGATATTGTGTGTATTCATTTGAGATGCATTTTTGTTGGGACTCATTCATTCATATAGGATCCATTACATCTCATAGCATTGCATTGAGTCAAAACCTCCCTTATGTGCCTTCTTACTTTTTAAATATGGCATAAAGTATTTTTAACAGGGGGAGCACATTAAGGGGGAGAATTTTTTTAAAATGCACACACTACACTTATGATTATTATCCTAATGTTTACCAATTGTTTGTCATCATCAAAAAGGGGGAGATTGTTGGACCTAAATGTCCTAATCCTTGTTTTGATGATTAATAAACAATTGGTGTGCTACTAATTATTTCCAAGAGTGTTTGTATTGAGCTTGCAGGTCCCTTATTGAAACAAATGATATTGCTTCAGTCACAAAAGTGAAAAGTGCCAAATATGGAAGCATACCACAAGAAAGGGATAATAAATTATTTTTGTTTATGCTTTGTTATATTCTATTCATTGTGAATTTCAAGTAATTGATTGTGATGGCTCAAGGTTCCTTCTTTTCTAAAAGTTCTTTTAGATATGGCCAATTTTTCTAAGTACTTGACTTTTAGGGATCAAAATGAAATTTTCCAACAGAAGTGATTTTGAAATTATTTTTCATCAAAATGAAAGTTCTAAAAATATAGGTTATAAAAATTCAAACGGATTGAAAAATGGATTTTTGTAGCCTAAGTTATGTTTTTTCAAAGTTTTAAAGAAGGATTTTTTGTGCCCCCTAAACACAACCTTCGGCTTCCGAAAGTCAGGGACAGAAACGAAAGTCCCCTATGTTCGGCCGCCGAACATTGACTTTCGGCCGCCGAAAGTGGGTTTTTCAACCAGCCCCCAAAGTGTAACCTTCGGCTTCCGAAAGTGAGGGACAGAGACGAAAGTCCCACACTTTCGGCCGCCGAACATTTAACCTTCGGCCGCCGAACATTTAACCTTCGGCCGCCGAAAGTGTGTTTTGGGTCTGTCTCCGAAGCCTAAAGTTCGGCTTCCGAAAGAGAGGAACAGAGACGAAAGTCACCCAAGTTCGGCCGCCGAACTCTGACTTTAGGCCGCCGAAAGTTCTTTTTTAAAGGAATAGTTTCTTCACCTCAAATGGTTCGGCCGCCGAACTCTAAGCTTAGGCCGCCGAACCTGAGTTTTTCTGGGCACGGTATAACGGTTATTTCTGAACATAAACGGCTCTATTTGCATTTAATGCATCCCCAACGACCATATTTATGATAGAACTATAAATACAACTTGCTTTTGATGTTAAGGGGTTACAACAACCATCTAAGCAAATATTTATTGAGATTACAGCATTTTTCATTCTCTCTCTCAAAAGCCTTGAGCCAAAGCATTGATTTCTTGAAAGCTTGTTTTGAGTTGTAATTGGTTGGCTCTTCTGAGTGAGTAAAGGTTGTTGAGAGATTCTGTTGTTGTGAGTGTGGCATTGAGCAAAGAATTGCTCTAGAGTGGAAAAAGAGATTTGTAAAGAGCAAAGGCTTGCTCTAAGATTGTAAGGGTTTTGATCTTCACCCAAAGAAGATTTGTTAGTGAAGTTGAACTCTCAAGGTGGACCTTGAGGAGAGGACGTAGGCTTGGATAGCTGAACCTCTATAAATCCTTGTGTTGATTTTTCTCTACCTTATTCTCTTCTAATTTCTTGTCTTTGCCATTAAATTTTTTATAAACCCAATTCACCCCCCTCTTAAGTTGCCTCAAGGGACAACATAATATATATAAACAAAATTTCAGTCTTATATTTTTAAAATTTTGATATTTTTTTATCACGTTAAATATGTTTATATAATTTTTATTTAATATATATTTATATAAATTTAAAGAACTAATTTATTATAATAATTTATCACGTTAAATATCTTAATATAGCTATTGCTTCATAATCAACTTATTTTTGCTATTCTTTGCATCTCTATATAAAATTTATAAAATTTACCTAAAATCAATAAATATAAAATCTCAATAATTAAATATGACTAAGGAATTATTTCTTTTAAAAAATATTTTTACACTAACAAACCTAATTATAAACCATTAAAATATACTATAACAATTAATAATATGTGATATTTTTCTAATATTATAATAAAAAATTATATAAATTTAAAAATTTAATTTTAGCAATTTTAATCCGAATTAAAATATTTTCGAATTAAAATATTTTCGATCAGCATATATAAATAAATTTTATTATTTTATTTTTAAATTTTTTATATTTTTTTATGACGTAATTTTCTTTAATATCTATTCATATAAATTTAAAAAACTAATTTATTATATTAGTAATATATATTCATATAAATTTAAAGAACTAATTTATTATATTAATTTATCACATTAAATATCTTTGTATGGGCATTGCTTCATAATAAACTCCTTTTCCTATATATCAATTTATTTTTATTTCTCTTTGCATCCCTATATAAAAATTACAAAATTTACGTAAAATCAATAGATTTAAAATCTCATTTAATAATTTATCACTAAGAAAATTATTTTTTTAAAAAATATTTTTACTATACTAACCTAATTATAAACCATTAAAATATACGATAATAATTAACAATATGTGATATTTTTTAATATTAAAATAAAAAATTATATAAACTTAAAACTTAATTTTAACGATTTCAACCCCACTTAAAACATTTTCAATCAGCATATATAAAGAAAATTCAGTATTTTATTTTTAAAATTTTTATATTTTTTTATTACCTTAAATATCTGTATATAATTTTTATTTAATATATATTCATATAAATTTAAAACGCTAATTTATTTTTTTTCATTTTTATCCCTATAAATTATTTTATCAGAAAAAATATATAATATTCTTTTAAAAAATATTTTTATAATATCAACCAAATTATAAATAATTAAAATATATAATAACAATTAATAATATCTATTATTTTTTAATATTACAATAAAAAATTATATAAACTTAAAAACCTAAATTTTAGCAATTTTAATCTCGACATAAAATATTTTCAATTGGTGTAATAAAAAATTTCAGAATTTTACTTTTAAAATATTTATTTTTTTTATCAAGTTAAATATCTCTATATAATTTTTATTTAATATACATTCATATAAATTTTAAGCATTTATTTATTAATTTTTTTTCATTTTTATCTCTATAAATTAATTTATCAGGTAAAATATATAATATTTTTTTAAAAAATATTTCTAAAATACCAACTTAATTATAAATAATTAAAATATACGAGAAAAATTAATAATATGTGATATTTTTCTAATATTACAATAAAAAAATATATTAACTTAAACATCTAAATTTTAGCAATTTCATCCAAATTTAAAATATTTTGAACTGTAATGAAATTTCAACATTTTTTAAAAATTTTTATATTTTTTATCAAATGAAATGTCTCTATATAATTTTTTTATTTATATAAATTTAAAGCACTTGTTTATTAAATATTTTTATCCACTTCAATCCCTATAAATTAATTTATTAATTAAAATATATAATATTTTTTAAAAAAATATTTTAATAATACCAACTTAATTATAAACAATTAATTTATATGATAACAATTAAAAATATGTGATATTTTTCTAATATTTTTATAAAAAAATTATATAAACTTATAAACCTAAATTTTAGTAATTTCAACCCTATTTAAAATATTTTCAATTAGCATATATAAATAAATTTTAGCCTTTTATTTTTAAAATTTTTATATTTTTTATCACGTTAAATATATCTATATAATTTTTATTTAATATATATTCATATTAATTTAAAGAACTAATTTATTATATTAATTTATAATGTTAAACATTACTTCATAATCAACCCCTATCACGGTATACAAGTATAATTAATAATATGTAATATTTTTCTAATATTGCAATAAAAAATTATATTAATCTAAAAGTCTAAATTTTAGCAATTTCATCCAAATTTAAAATATTTTCAATCATATATATAAAGAAATTTCAGCATTTTATTTTTAAAATTTTAATATTTTTTATTATATTAAATATCTTTATATAATTTTTTTAATGTGCATTCATATAAATTTAAAGGACTTATTTATTAATTTTTTTATCACTTCATCGCTATAAATTATTTTATTAAGCAAAATTTATAATAATTTAAATTTTTTTTTATAATACAAACATAATTATAAACAATTAAAATGTACAATAATAAGTAATAATATGTGATATATTTTAAATATTGCTGATAAATCTTTTTCTCCTCCTAGTCCATGATAGATCTGGCTTCCTTCTTGGTCCATCATATGGGTCCATCAAATGGGTCTCTCAATGTTCTATCTGATAAAAGGACCTGCAAAACAAGGAAACACGGTCAGGGGTCTACCGGAAATTCCCCGGTGGAGACCCTCCGACGTTCAAGTCAGATTTCATGAATTAAAGTAGTATATTTAGGCAAGAGTTGCAGAGAGAAAATAAAAATGGAGTCCAGGAAGGAGAAGGAAGAAGAAGCCCCCTGAGCCTCCAGAAGAGAGAGCCCTAAGAAAAGAGAAGACCCCTAGTCTATAGTGCTACCTGTCCATGTCACTCAGGCCCGTACGTACGGACGTGTCAAACCCCTTCTCCATGCCAGGCGGCCATTTAATTCTCCTTGTCACGCGTGCGAACAGGGTTGATGAGTGACTGGGCATGCTTCCCTATTGGGCTTGTGCTCGTATCTGATCTGAATTGCCCTGGGTTGCTGGTTCTGGGCTTGTGAAATCGGGCCGTCTTTCGAGCATATGGTCGACGGGCTTTGGACTTGTGGCCTTCTTTTGGATCCGTCCTTATGTCTAGGCTAGAAAAACCAGGCGGTTATCAATTGCCCCTTTACCTCCTCGGCAATTAGTCCATGACTGGCGAGGGGGTAAATCCTTAAACTCCATTCATGACCGTGTGGCCTGAGAATTGCTCTTGTCGAAAGTGTTCTTTCCTTGCCTTTTTTTTTTGTCTCTTTACTTTGATGTTTTGAATGTATGGTGATATGGAGATGTGTATTCGATGATGAATGATATTTCACCTCGACATGTACCTCATCATTATTTTTCACTTAGACTATCTTCTGGCTTTGTCAATTTTTCTTAATTGATGGACTAGGCCGGCTCTACTGAGACTCTGCTAGTCGAACTGATCCGGGCTAAGAGCTCAGAGTCTGGTTAAGCTTATGACTTGCGAGTTTTTCTTATTCCCATGAGGGCATTTCTGTTTTTAACTCACGATCTCGTCATTATTGCGAGCTCGGATATATAATACCTTGTTCCTCTTGAGATAACCTTCTGGCAGTCAGTGCGGTTTGAGCTGTGTGCTCCACTGGGATAGAGAGCTTGGTCTTTTGTCGTTTTCCTCTTCCTGGGTTATCCTTGTTAAATGTTTGTTTATGCTGAGTTAATCCGAGCTGTGAGCACAGTCCTTCGCCTTCGTTTATCCTTTTATGTGTTTCTGCATTTGTGGGCCTTTTCATAAAGGGAGCTCGGTTCTCTGTTATTTCTTCTATACTTATCTTTGTTCTACTTGAGTGTTTTCATGTTGCGAGTTCATCCGAGCTGGGAGCTCGGCTCTTTGCTTTTTTGCTTAGGCTTTTATGCCTATAGCCTGTGACGCTGCCTGTATCGCGAGCTCGGGAGTTCGGAATTTCACTTTCTTCACTTTTGTGCCCCGAGCTCTTTTGTGAAGTCGGACTTAATTTCTTGTTTTCTTGTCGAGCCTTATATGGGCTATGTCTCAGTCTGACTGCTTATTTGTTCGGCTTCAACTTTTCTTTTATAAACTTGTAGCCTCGCCGGTCCAGATATGAGGCCCCTCCAAGCTTCTGGGGAGATCGACTCTGGATTGAAGAGGTTGGACTATTTGTTTTGGACTTGACCATACTGCGGTTCGATTCTTTTGTATTCTAATGAGTCAGGGCTTTCTACTGCCCTTGAGTGTTTTATGGGTTGTCTGCCCTCGAGCGTTTTACGGGCTCTTGGCTGCTTAGACCTCTCTCTAGGCTAGCTGAGCTGGTTTAGTGCCAGCAATTGATTCTCGAGGTTGATGCCTCTTATGATTGCCCCTCATTCTTTGTTTGGTTATGTATTTTGGTATGCATTTTGCTTAGGATTCGCCTCGCCTTAATTCGGTCTGCCTATTGGATTTACCAGTACCGAGCTCATTTTCTTGAGATCGGCATGGTGCTTTGGCGTTTTGGCACTGCGAGCCTTGTTTTGGCCGTTAGTAGGTCGTATTGCTACATGATACAGGCGTTGGGGCGCCTTAGTTTAATTTCGTTATATGCTGGCTATTTTGCGAGATCTAGGTCTTATTAGCCTGAATCCGAGCTCTTCTGAGAGGTCGGATTCGAACTCTTTCATTTCTATTCCAGCACCCTCTTGAGGTCAGCATGGCACTTTGGCGCTTTTGGCTATTGTGCGAGATCAAAGTCTCTTTACCTTATGACTCGAGCTCCTTTGGGAGGTTGGAGTTTAGCTTTTCATTTAGGGTCTCGTGCCCCAATCTTTTATATGAGGTCGGAACTATGTTCTTATGAGTTATTTTTGTGTGTTGTCATTGTATACCGCTGTTTGCTGTGAGCATACGACGTCGGAAAATTCTTTGGGGATCCCGGCTTTTGTCGCTTTGGGAGATCTTTGAGATCTTCGCCGGCCGTTTTTTGCTCCGGGAGATCTTTTGAGATCTTCGCCGTTTTTGCTCCAGGAGATCTTACGGGATCCTGGCCGTTTTTGCTCCGGGAGATCTTTTAGATCCGCCGATCTTGTACCTCCTTGAGATTTTGCACAAGATTCGGGCTCTGTGCCTGCCTGAGATCTTTGAGCGAGATTCAGGATTTTTCTGCAAAATAAAAGCTTGCACAGAGCGCATATAACGAGGATGCTCATTTGTTAATTCAATAATATTCATCAATATATAATATGTCGCACATGTCACTTAGTTTCATATTTCGGGTGAACATAAATATTAGCTCTAACTAACAATATTAATTCATGCAATTCAAAAGTTCAATAAATAATATTTGCATGCGTAAATTTCTCCAGGATTTTTTCAATCTATAAAATGTAAGTAATTATCAGGATATCTAAACTCATAGAAGTATATTTTAATTAAATTTAGTCTTACTATTTACATGCGAAGCATGCCTTTTAGTAATCTATGAAATCATTTGTATTCAATAATGTCTAATTAAAAATAATTGTCAATAATTAAAGACATTCTTGAAATTCTGAAGCAAAATAATAAATAGACACAGCAAAGTACAATTTGGGTGACTAGAGCATATATATCATGGGCATTTAAAATAAGTGATTAAGGGCTTGTAACTTTTTCCAACAGTAATAATGCTAATGAGACGTGGCAAGTTATGTGTACCTTACTTCAACATTAATTGGCATAATTATCCAAAATATGGCGAGCAGCACTTTAGATGAGTGCAGGTTCTCGAAGATCGAGTGAGTGCTGGTTCGCGCTGATCCATGGTGTGCGGGTTCACGCCGATCCACTCATGGTGTCTGATCAATGGATTTTCAATTATTCAAAAGACCTAGTTCATCATGGAGGCCATTCTTCAGATCTGGTGGTCCAAAGTTTCCCATCTGATTGTGTAGACCCAGGTAGCCGCTGCTCTGTGAAGCCAGCCTCACGCGGAATCCTCCACTGTACGAGCGCTTGAATACCTTGATTCAAACTCCAGGTCTGGAGAATGGGCGTGCCAGAAATTTAGCCGAGCCCACCATCCCGATTTTACTCAGAGAGAGAAAGAAATTCCCTCTCTTCAGGTGGTGAGAGTCGCTCGCCGCGCCACTAAATCAATTGTGTGCATGAATTTGTGGAGGGGTTATAGGCTGGCCGAGCGTTGACGCTGCTTACTTTGCAGAACTTGCTTGAGCAGGCCTCCCTTTTGGACCCACCCCCTTGGGTTACGAGCCCCCGTCACCTAGCTTGGTTGGTGGCTGGCTGGTTTTAGGTTTCTTCTTTTCTCTTCTTCTTCTTTTTTTTTAGGGCTTTAGCAAAATGGTTGTCGAGGACCCAACCTGTTTAGCCTTCTCTTGAGATCTGCCGATCGGGTAGCATTGTCAGCTTGTACAAAATTCAATTTTGAATGCTTGTCGTCCTGGTTGAAGGCTTGCCGACCTGGTACCCTGACCGACCTGTTGAGCTCTTGATTTTTCGACCTACGTGCTTGACCGTACAGATTCCTCGATGCCTCGATCAAGCGTCCTGGTACTAAGGCAGGCCTGTTCAATCAAAGGTTGAAGGATTGCTGACCTCATAACCCAACTGACCTGTCCAGACCTTGAGTGTCTGATCTACGTGCTTGACCACGCAGATCAGACAATGCTTTGATCAAGTGTCTTTTCGATGCTTTGTCCAGTGAAACCATTGATGGTCCTACTAGTGGTGCTTGATCAGTCGTCCTCTCGACGATCAGACGGACTAATGCTGACTATGCCGACCGGGGTATTTCAGCTCACCTCGTCTTCAAGTGGGGCGACATACAGAGTCCAAGTTCATCCACCTCGATCAACCCGGACATTTGATCATTTCTTATTGTCTCCATGTTGTCCCGATATTTGAGGGGCGCTGCTGTGTAATCAAGTTAGATGACTATGGATTGTGCCCTACTCGACCTGAAATGCTAGTCCGACCTCGCTTATTTTTATTTATTAATTTTTTCTCTAACTTGCTGATCTGGGACTTTACAGCCGACCTGCACATCTCACATTTACAACATATACACGGCCGACCTCACAATTTCAATAAATATACACATCATCTGAAGTTTCACTTCGTCAGATCTCAAAGAAAAGGTTAGTAGTAATAAAATTCAATAAATGTTAAAATAAACTATCTAAAAGACTATCAAGATATTCGTGAACCAGCTGGATCTTTCTTTTCAGCTAGGTTATTTAGCTGGGTTATTGTAAATCTCCAGCTTTCTTTTCGCATAAGGTTTCATACCTTCATGTGGATCTCAATGGGTGGATTTAGGAACTCCGGTGACGAAAAGATCTCCTTCGTTTCGCACAGACGGCGCCATTTCATAAATCTTTTTCTCCTCTTAGTCCATGATAGATCTGGCTTCCTTCTTGGTCCATCATATGGGTCCATCAAATGGGTCTCTCAATGTTCTATCTGATGAAAGGACTTGCAAAACAAGGAAAAACGGTCAGGGGTCTACCGGGGATTCCCCGATGGAGACCCTCCGATGTTCAAGTCAGATTTCATGAATTAAAGTAGTATATTTAGGCAAGAGTTGCAGAGAGAAAATAAAAATGGAGTCCAGGAAGGAGAAGGAAGAAGAAGCCCTCTGAGCCTCCAGACGAGAGAGCCCTAAAAAGAGAGAAGACCCCTAGTCTATAGTGCTACCTGTCCATGTCACTCAGGCCTGTACGTACGGACGTGTCAGACCCCTTCTCTATGCCAAGCGGCCATTTAATTCTCCCTGTCACGCGTGCGAACAGGGTTGGTGAGTGACTGGGCCTGCTTCCCTATTGGGCCTGTGCTCGTATCTAATCCGAATTGCCCTGCGTTGCTGTTCTGGGCTTGTGAAATCGGGCCGTCTTTCGAGCATATGGTCTGACGGGTTTTGGACTTGTGGTCTTCTTTTGGATCCGTCCTTATTCCTGGGCTAGGAAAATCAGGCGGTTATCAATTGCAATAAAAAAATTATAAAAACTTAAAAATCTAAATTTTAACAATATCAACCCGACTTAAAATATTTTCGATCAACATATATAAAAAAATTTCATGAATTTATTTTTACAATTTTTATATTTTTTTATCAAGTTAAATATCTATATATAATTTTTATTTAATATGTATATAAATTTAAAACACTAATTTATTAATTTTTTTTTCATTTTTATCCCTATAAATTAATTTATCAGGCAAAATATATAATATTTTTTTAAAAAATATTTTTACAATATCAACCTAATTCTAAACAATTAAAATATACAATAACAATTAATAATATGTGATATTTTTCTAATATTGTAATAAAAAATTATATTAACGTAAAAATCTAAATTTTAGTAATTTTATTCAAACTTAAAATAATATTTTCATTGAGCACATTAAATATTTTTATATAACTTTTTCAACGTATATTCATATAAATTTAAACAACTTATTTGTTAAATTCTTTTATCCACTTTCATCCCTATAAATTAATTTATCAAGTAAAATATATAATAATTTTTAAAAAAAATATTTTTACCCCAACAACCTAATTATAAACAATTAAAATATAGGATAACAATTAATAATATGTGATATTCTTCTAATATTGCAATAAAATAATTATATAAACTTAAAAATATAAATTTTAGCAATTTCATCCCCAACTTAAAATATTTCCAATCAACATATATAAAAAAATTTCAGCATTTTATTTTTAAAATTTTTGTATTTTTTATCACGTTAAATATCTCGATATAATTTTTTCAACATACATTCATATAAATTTAAAGTATTTATTTATTAATTTTTTTATCCTTTATTAGATAAACGGTATAATATTTTTTTAAAAAAATATTTTTACAATACCAATCTAATTATAAATAATTAAAATATACGATAACCATTAATAATATGTGATTTTTTTTAATATTGTAATAAAAATTAATATAAAACTTAAATTTTATAAATGATTTAAATATACTGTAACAATTAATAATATGTGATATTTTTTTAATATTGTAATAAAAAATATCACTTAATTAAATATTAGTAAAGAAATATATTTTAAAAAAATATTTTTAAAATACCAACCTAATTATAAACCATTAAAATAATATGTGATATTTTTCTAATATTACAATAAAAAATTATATATTTTTTTATCACATTAAATATTTTTATATAATTTTTTCAACTTATATTCATGTAAATTTAAACAACTTATTTATTAAATTCTAAATCACTTATTTATTATTTTTTTTTATCCACTTCGATCCATATAAATTAATTTATAAAGTAAAATATATAATAATTTTTTAAAAAAATATTTTTACAATACCAATCTAATTATAAACAATTGAAATTTACGATAATAATTAATAGTATATAATATTTTTCTAATATTGCAACAAAAAAATTATATTAACTTAAAAATCAGAATTTTTGCAATATCATCTAAATTTAAAATATTTTCAATCATCATATATAAAAAAATTTCAGCATTTTATTTTTAAAATTTTCATATTTTTTATCACATGAAATATCTCTTTATAGTTTTTATAACGTAGATCCATATAAATTTAAATTATTTATTTATTAAATTTCTTTTTACCCACTTCAATCACATTAAATATCTCTATAATTTTTATAACGTGCATCCATATAAATTTAAATTATTTATTTATTAAATTTCTTTTTACCCACTTCAATCTCTATCAATTAATTTATAAGCAAAATATATAATAATTTTTTAAAAAATTGTTTTTATCGTACCAACCAAATTATAAACAATTAAAATATAAAATAACAATTAATAATATGTGATATATTTTTAATATTATAATAAAAAATTATATAAACTTAAAAATCTAAATTTTAGCAATTTCAACCCAAATTAAAATATTTTTAATCGGCATATATAAAAAAATTTCAGCATTTTATTTTTAAATTTTTCGTTTTTTATTATGTTAAATATCTCTATATAATTTTTATTTTATATACATTCATATAAATTTAAAGTACTAGTTTATTAAATTTTTTCCTTTTTGTTATCTCTATAACTTAATTTATCAAGTAAAACATACGATAATTTTTAAAAAAATATTTTTACAATATCAACCTAATTATAAACAATTAAAATATACTATAACAATTACTAATATGTGATATTTTTCTAATATTACAATAAAAAAATTATGTTAACCTAAAAATCTAAATTTTAGTAATTTCATCTTGTTGAACGATGGAATCTGTGAATGATTCAGTTGTTGTGTATTCTTCTCTGAAAAGGAGGTTATATATAGATATATTTACAATACAAAATCAGGAGAGAAAAAAGAAGGAATCCTATTCTAAGGAAATAAAATAAACATGTACACAAAATAATATATATCAGATCTGTTAGTTATACAAATCCCTATGATTACGTAATTTACTCCTAATTAGGTAGTTCATGGACCATCATTCAAAACCTTTGTAATGCCGTAGGCATGGAAAAACTAAAAAATGAAAACATTATTGTCCAGTTCTTTGACAAACATCCCAGGATCAGGTCTCCAAGCAATGGCCATTGTATGTTGGAAAGCATCAAAGTTAACAGCCCTATCAGAAAAGAGACGACCCACTACGCAAAATCTCCATTCTCCGTGTTGCTCTACATTAGTATTGTCATATCCCTCACCAATAAGGACCCTCCCTTGTAATCCCGCCTGATCTAATTGGGCTGTAAGCTGTATGATCAAATCATTAGCACTTGGTGGTTGAGTCATGCCGAAAAAAGAAAAAATAAAATTAAAAAAAAAGATGAAACTAGAATGATTGAAATTAGGATTTAAAAATGATGAAAAGAGAGAGGGACAAAAGAGAAATATAGAGAATAGAAAAATGATAATGATTAGATCTGTCATAACAATCATTAAAGAACCTTGTATTTACAAGAGAAAAATGAAACCCCATAGCGGGAGAGAGAGTATACATATAATATCTATAATCTACATCTATCTATCTATTTAGTAATTCTATAATCTATATCTATCTATTCTATAATTTTTATTCTATTTATATTTAAGTTTTATTTTATTATTATTTTAAATTAAATTCTAAAAAATAATTTAATAGTTAAAAATTATTAATTAGTTATTAAAAAATATAAATTTACAAAATAAAATTTTAACCGATTAAAGTAATTTATATTTAAATTATAATTTGTTAAAGATTAATTTTAATTATTTTATATTTATGTTAAATTTATTTGAAATACACTTTATTGTTTTCTTTTATAATTAAATATGAATTTTAATTTATTTTTTAGGACTTTTATTTTATTATAATTATTTGTTATTTAATAGTTTGAAAAATTAAATGGAAGCTTATATTTTTGAAAACAAATTATAGTATGATAATTATATTAAAAGATATTTTATTTTAATATTTATAAATTAATTTTAAATAAAAAATTATAACTTACAGCTAACAATTTATACTATATAAAAGCAGAAAAAAAAGGACAATAACTATTTTGATTGATTCAAAAATAACATAAGAATTTATTAATATTCTTAAAAAAATTTAATTTAATATTAGGTTGATTTTCTATTTAAATTAATTATATTTTATCAAATTATTTATATTTAAATTTTATTTAATCAAAAATTAATTTTAATTATTTTGTATTTATGTTAAATTTATTTGAAATACACTTTATTATTTCATTCTATAATTAAATATGAATTTTAATTCCACGTTTAGGAATTCTATTTTATTATAATTAATTTTTATTCAATGATTTAAAAAATTAAATCGAAGTTTACATTTTAATATTTATAAATAGAACATTTTCCATTTAAAATATCTATCTCAAAGCAAAGTAGGTATAAACCTATTTAAATGAGAATTTATTAAAATTATACTTAAAATTAATTTGTATATAATAATTAATTGATAAATTCTATATATGAAGTATTCTATTAATATGCAGGATTAAATTTAATTAATTATTTAATTTTAATTAATTATTTTAATTTTTATACTTAAAATATTTTAAAATTTATATAGACTTAAAATACTTAATTCTATTTATAATTAAGTTTTATTTTATTATTATTTTAAATAAAATTCTAAGAAACAACTTAATATTTTAAAATTACTATTTAAATAAAGATTTACATATAATATTGATTAAAATGTCAATTATTTACTTTTTTTTCCAATCTGAATAAATCCTCATTCTATATATTAATAAACAAAATATGTATACTTTTAATTAGTATTTATAAATTTAATAAACTAAATCTATTAATATATCAATTCTTAATTAACTTTTAATATGAAACTACAATTTGCATATCTATTTATAGCAACTAAAAACTTATATTATTATTATATTAACATTCTATTTATTCACTATTTTCTTTAATTTAAAATAATGTAAGAATTTATTAATATTATAAAAAATTTAATTTAATGGGTTAGATTGATTTTCTATTTAAATTAATTATATTTTGATGATCTGAGATCCAGAAAATAGGGTTTACAATAGGTTCTGTAAAACTGGAAAAACTTCTACATAGAGGAGAATATTTCCCCTTTTATATGTTTCCTTTTGTCTGCTAGTGACGTGCTAACAGAACGTCTATCATTGGTCCACCTGTCCCTGCTACGTTGATACGGGCATACGAGGGAATCAGATCTCTGCTCTATGCGTAATGGCCTTTGATTCTCCCTGTTCGTGTGTATATGGACCTACAAGGCAGGTGGATGAATCTTCCTCCTGATTCCGGGCTAGGCCGGAAGATAGGAACAAAGCTGGGCCCAAAGGGGGCCGGCCCGTGGAGCAGTGAAGGCTGGGCCGACCTGGCTGAGAAATTCAGAGGGGGCCTGGTATCGAGGATCGAATGGGCCGGACCTGTCAGTGCAGAGGATGTGTGGGCTTTCGGATGATGAGCCTTTCTCGCGGGCTTGGCCTTTGACCGGGGTGGAGAAACCCAGCGGTCATCAATTGCCCCTTTACCTTCTCGGCAGTTATTGCCCCAACTGTCGAGGGGGTAAACACCAAGGATCATTATGACCGCGCCTGTTTGAATTCAGCTTGCTCCATAATGCCCTTTCTAATAATTATACCAAAATAAACTCTTCTCATGCAATATTAATTACAACCCACATATCTATTATGTACATGCCATATTTATACAATTTTCTATATGTCAAGTCTCAATAGTGAGAAAGGAATCGCGAATGAGTGTGTCTTGTTTAGTAATATTTTTTCGGAGCAATGGGATAAATATTCCAAATCTTTGAGGATTTTAAGTTTTAATCCAAAGGTTTTTTCCTATCGAAAATTCGGCACCGTCTCCTCTATATATTGGTCCTCATTCCATTTGTGAATGATAAAATTTCAATTCAGTGAACTCTCAATCTTAACTTTCCTAAACTTCCTTCAACCACAAACACAATTTTCAAATCAAATCAACACTTCATAGATACCAAGTGTCAACAATGAGAAAGGAATAATGGATTGAGTGACCACATTATTTATTAATATATTTTTGGATAATGGCATAAAAAATTTAAACTTTTAAAGATTTTTTGCATTTTAATTAAAAAGATGTTACTTGTTACAATAACTTAGAATTTAAAAACATTTAGCAATTCAATTCAAATTTGAAATGTAAGTGGGAGAGCATTTGCCGGTGGCTAAAGTAACGTTCCATCTGTATTTTTTTATTACTTAACGGTGGATCATACGCTACACATTGAATAACCAATGTGAGAAATTAACTGCAAGTTAATGGTAAAAATCCAAGTTTGGTGTTTAACTAACCTGACTTAAAGTCAAATTTGGAAATTGTTGCCGGAACAATTCAACTATGCTTTTCCTAAGCGAAGCAACGCTATAGTCTCCAACATCTAGAGAGCTCAAATCATAGCCGTCTCACAACCTAGGATCCTTAGTCATCAGCACCACCGCCGGTGCAGTCTGTGCTACGTGAGTCACCTTTCGCTCCAAAATTACTGTCAACATTGTCTTCATATCAAATTTACCTATGGACACCACCGTCGCTCCCATAGTTAAAGCCCTCACGAAATAACATAAACCATAAACATGAAAATAAGGCAAAAGGAAGTTGCAGCTGCCATCCAGGTCGTGTAAACCTCATGACTTACAGCCACTATACATGTGAAATTTCGATAAGTCAAAACCACTCCATCAACTCGACCAGTAGTCCGTGAGGATAGAGACATCGCAGGGTCCAATCGGTAAACCTTCCCTCAAGTACGATTGTTTTGAGATTAGGAATTATACGAGCAGCATTCGACGTTACGAACACAATTGCAGGTATTGACAGCTGAATTTGGTGGAGAATCTCATGTTTAAAGATAATTGATTCTTAAGGAGACCTAACGACACCGAGAGAGAAGATACAGAAATAAAGAATCGAAAGGTGAATAGAGTTAGGAGAAAGAACAAAGGCAATATCTACTTTTCTGAAGCCAAAATGGTGGTGAAGCGAGAAGTCTAATTTTTTGTGCGAAGGACGAAGTCGGAAAAATAAATTCGACAGAGAGTGACGGCATCGAAGAGAGCGTTTTATGTTTTTCTACACCAATTAAGAATTTTAACTTAACAAACCAAGGATTAATATCTCACATTGGTTATCCAAGGTGTAGCGTAGAGTCCACCGTCAAGTAATAAAAAAATACAATATGGCCTGCTACCGATAGATGCTCCCCCACTTTCAATTCAAATTTGGAAAGAATCGCCAAATATTTTTAAATCTTAATTCATTGTGCCAAGAAATAAAATTTTGGATTTTTTATGCCATTATCCTTTTTCCTTCAAGCAACAATTTAATTTAGTCTGCTAGTGAATGAGGATTTGGGGTAGCTGCGACACTTCGTCTATGCCTTATAACTTCTAATGCCAACTTACGTTTTATATCTAGACTGTGACACTGCCTTTCAAGTGTTGTTTTATATCATAAATTACACCTATTGGCATGCCAATTGCCTTTTTTTGACAAGCTTTCCAAGTTATTCATTTTAGGTACTTCAGTATGCTCCTACTCTATGTTATAGTCAAGTTTTGCAATATTAAGGGTCTAATTCACTCATGGTCTCTTTATGAAAATTGCTCTCCTATATCTTAGCTAATTCAGTGATTTCTTTTGTGGCTTTACTTTTATCTATAATCTTATAAATATTATTATTTGCATGCTAATTATTTTAGTTATACTAAACTTATTAAATTTTCATTAAGTAATTTATTCGACTTGAAAATCTACTAATATAGCTTGAATTTACACCGTTGCTATTTGCTAATTAAAGTCTTAACATTTATTATCTTTGGACCGCACCCGAAGGCTGCCTACGTACCTCCAATAGAGGATCAGGTCTACGTAGCTCTTAACAATAGATAATAACATAAAGTTTATACTAACATAATTTATTCTAGCTAATAATCAACCACATTATCACATTATATTTAGAATCCAGTAAATAACTAAGAAAACATAAATAATTATATTTTCATAGCTATATTTTGCACAATATTATTAAGAAACTAGATATCAATATTCAAAACATGTATATATATATATATATACACACACAAATTTATATATAAACAAATATCAATATAATCATCAATAATAATTACTTGTACCGATTAAAGCGTTTAAAATCTAATTATATCACCAATATAACAGATAAACTTTTAATAAACAATAACTATCTAAACTAACCCCTTAATCATACCTACCATCTTATAACTATCACTTATTTTATGTGTGTATTCTTCTTGTATCTTCAATCCACTTTTACATAATGTTTAGCTAATTAATCTTTCTTTACAACCCTTCGATTTTGTATTATGATAATTCAAATTTATTTCCCTAAAAGGTTATGACTTTGTTTCGATATCAAACAATCGTTACGCTAAAAAGTGAACAAGAAGATTGGTCACTGACACGTTCTAGCCTATTTCACCCACTCATGGCTCTCCTTTTTTCATTTCTCTTGTATTATAATATATATAAAATGCCTCCTTTTAATTACAAACAACACAAAAAACAAATATGTTTTTCGAGTACATTGTCGCTATCATAGAATTTTTCTATACCTTATTGCTGATGTCTCTAGTATTTTATTTTAAAAGGATATAAACTTTTATTAGAAGTCACTTCATAGTAATTAGAAACTTGTCATGAAACAACTGCATCAGATATAAGGCATCTACCATATCCTAGCAGATTCTTAAAAGTGATGCACAAACTTTCCAATCAATGCTCCAATGTACATAATGTAATCTGCAGCTTACAATACACACATTTGCAGCATTGAATAGATTATTGCGATCACGACTTTTATCTTCTAATACATGTTGAATGTCAAATAACATTCTTAGCCAACTTACAAAAACCTATAGTAGAGTTATATCCTGACCTTAACTTATAAGGTATATACATTTGCTTATACTTGTTCCTTCTCCTTAATACCTAGAACGGCCTAAACGTTAGCTCTAATACCACTAACTGCAACACTCCTATAAGGTTATTTAACTAACCGAAATGGAGATGTCACGTTTCGTGGTGCTTCTCTTATTTTTTCAATTAACTATTATCATGTATTTCATGATATTTTTCCTACCGAAAATACTCTAGAGTCTCCTTTCTAAACTGGTTCTAATTTCATCTATGAATAATAAAATTTCACTTCAATAAACTCTCAACCTTTAACCCCCAAACGTCATTCAATCATAAACACAATTTTCAACTCAGATAAACTCTTCTAATAATTATACCAAAATAAAACTCTTCTCATGCAATATTAATTACAACCCACATATCTATTATGTACATGCCATATTTGTACAATTTTCTATATGTCAAGTCTCAATAGTGAGAAAGGAATCGCGAATGAGTGTGTCTTGTTTAGTAATATTTTTTCGGAGCAATGGGATAAATATTCCAAATCTTTGAGGATTTTAAGTTTTAATCCAAAGGTTTTTTCCTATCGAAAATTCGGCACCGTCTCCTCTATATATTGGTCCTCATTCCATCTGTGAATGATAAAATTTCAATTCAGTGAACTCTCAATCTTAACTTTCCTAAACTTCCTTCAACCACAAACACAATTTTCAAATCAAATCAACACTTCATAGATACCAAGTGTCAACAATGAGAAAGGAATAATAGATTGAGTGACCACATTATTTATTAATATATTTTTGGATAATGGCATAAAAAATTTAAACCTTTAAAGATTTTTTGCATTTTAATTAAAAATATTTTACTTGCTACAATAACTTAGAATTTAAAAACATTTAGCGATTCAATTCAAATTTGAAATGTAAGTGGGAGAGCATTTGCCAGTGGCTAAAGTAACGTTCCATCTGTATTTTTTTATTACTTAACGGTGGATCATACGCTACACATTGAATAACCAATGTGAGAAATTAACTGCCAGTTAATGGTAAAAATCCAAGTTTGGTATTTAACTAACCTGACTTAAAGTCAAATTTGGAAATTGTTGCCGGAACAATTCAACTATGCTTTTCCTAAGCGAAGCAACGCTATAGTCTCCAACATCTAGAGAGCTCAAATCATAGCCGTCTCACAACCTAGGATCCTTAGTCATTAGCACCACCGCCGGTGCAGTCTGTGCTACGTGAGTGACCTTTCGCTCCTAAATTACTGTCAACATTGTCTTCATATCAAATTTACCTATGGACACCACCGTCGCTCCCATAGTTAAAGCCCTCACGAAATAACATAAACCATAAACATGAAAATAAGGCAAAAGGAAGTTGCAGCTGCCATCCAGGTCGTGTAAACCTCATGACTTACAGCCACTATACATGTGAAATTTCGATGAGTCAAAACCACTCCATCAACTCGACCAGTAGTCCGTGAGGATAGAGACATCGCAGGGTCCAATCGGTAAACCTTCCCTCAAGTACGATTGTTTTGAGATTAGGAATTATACGAGCAGCATTCGACGTTACGAACACAATTGCAGGTATTGACAGCTGAATTTGGTGGAGAATCTCATGTTTAAAGATAATTGATTCTTAAGGAGACCTAACGACACCGAGAGAGAAGATACAGAAATAAAGAATCGAAAGGTGAATAGAGTTAGGAGAAAGAACAAAGGCAATATCTACTTTTCTGAAGCCAAAATGGTGGTGAAGCGAGAAGTCTAATTTTTTGTGCGAAGGACGAAGTCGGGAAAATAAATTCGACAGAGAGTGACGGCATGGAAGAGAGCGTTTTATGTTTTTCTACACCAATTAAGAATTTTAACTTAACTAACCAAGGATTAATATCTCACCTTGGTTATCCAAGGTGTAGTGTAGAGTCCACTAAAAGGTTATGACTATGTTTCGATATCAAACAATCGTTACACTAAAAAGTGAACAAGAAGATTGGTCACTGACATGTTCTAGCCTATTTCACCTACTCATGGCTCTCCTTTTTTTCATTTATCTTGTATTATAATATATATAAAATTCCTCCTTTTAATTACAAACAACACAAAAAACAAATATGTTTTTCGAGTACATTATCGCTATCATAGAATTTTTCTATACCTTATTGCTGATGTCTCTAGTATTTTATTTTAAAAGGATATAAACTTTTATTAGAAGTCACTTCATAGTAATTAGAAACTTGTCATGAAACAACTTCAGATATAAGGCATCTACCATATCCTAGCAGATTCTTAAAAGTGATGCACAAACTTTCCAATCAATGCTCCAATGTACATAATGTAATCTGCAGCTTACAATACACACATTTGCAGCATTGAATAGATTATTGCGATCACGATTTTAGACTATCACCCCAATCTTCTAATACATGTTGAATGTCAAATAACATTCTTAGCCAACTTACAAAAACCTATAGTAGAGTTATATCCTGACCTTAACTTATAACGTATAAACATTTGCTTATACTTGTTCCTTCTCCTTAATACCTAGAACGGCCTAAACATTAGCTCTAATACCACTAACTGCAACACCCCTATAAGGTTATTTAACTAACCGAAATAGAGATGCCAGGTTCGGTGGTGCTTCTCTTATTTTTTCAATCAACTATTATCATGTATTTCATGACATTTTCTCCTACTGAAAATACTATAGAGTCTCCTTTCTAAACTAGTTCTAATTCCATCTATGAATAATAAAATTTCACTTCCATGAACTCTCAACCTTTAACCCCCAAACTTCATTCAATCACAAACACAATTTTCAACTCAGATCAACGCTTTTAATAATTATACCAAAACAAAATTATTCTTATGCAATATTAATTACAACCCACATATCTATTATGTATATGCCATATTTGTACAATTTTCATTATGTCATGTTTCAATAGTGAGAACGGAATCGCGAATGAGTGTGTCTTGTTTAGTAATATTTTTAGGGACAATGGCATAAATATTCCAAATCTTTGAGGATTTTAAATTTTAATCAAAAGGTGTTTTCCTATCGAAAATTCGACACCGTCTCCTCTATATATTGGTCCTCATTCCATCTGTGAATGATAAAATTTCAATTCAGTGAACTCTCAATCTTAACTTTCCTAAACTTCCTTCAACCACAAACACAATTTTCAACTCAAATCAACACTTCATAGATACCAAGTGTCAACAATGAGAAAGGAATAATGGATTGAGTGACCACATTATTTATTAATATATTTTTGGATAATGGCATAAAAAATTTAAACCTTTAAAGATTTTTTGCATTTTAATTAAAAAGATTTTACTTGCTACAATAACTTAGAATTTAAAAACATTTAGCGATTCAATTCAAATTTGAAATGTAAGTGGGGGAGCATTTGCCGGTGGCTAACGTGACGTTCCTTATATATTTTTTTTTATTACTTAACGGTGGATCATACGCTACACATTGAATAACCAATGTGAGAAATTAACCACCGGTTAATGCTAAAAATCCAAGTTTGGTGTCTAACTAACCTGACTTAAAGTCAAATTTGGAAATTATTGCCGAAATAGTTTAAGTACGCTTTTCCTAAGCGAAGCAACTCTGCAGGCTACAATATCTAGAGAGCTCAAATCATAGTCGTCTAACAACCTAGGATCCTTAGTCATCAGCACCACCGCCGGTGCAGTCTGTGCTACGTGAGTGACCTTACTCTCCTCAATTACTGTCAACATTGCCTTCATATCAAATTTAACCATGGACACCACCGCCGCTCCTATAGTTAAAGCAGTCACGAAATAACACAAACCATAAACATGAAAATGAGGCAACGGGAAAAAGGAAATTGCAGCTGCCATCCGAGTCGTGTAAACCGCATGACTTGTAGCCACCATATATGTGAAATTTCGATGAGTCAAAATCACTCCATTAACTCGACCAGTAGTCCGTGAGGATAGAGAATCGTCACAGGGTCCAATTAGTAAACCTTTTTTCCTTCCATTTCTCCACAGTGAGCTAGACTCATCATTAGCGATTCAAACTCGGGAGAGTCGAGTATGATTGTTCTGAGATTAGGAATTGAATGAGCACCATTCGACGTGACGAACCCAATTACAGGTTTCGACAGCTGAATTTGGTGAAGAATCTCAGGTTTAAAGATATTTGATTTCTAAGGAGAGGTAACGACACCGAGAGAGAAGATATAGAAATAAAGGATCGAAAGGTGAATAGAGTTAGGAGAAAGAACGAAGGCAATATCTCCTTTTTTGAGGCCAAAATGGTAGTGAAGCGAGAAGACTAATTTTTTGTGCGAAGGACGAGAATTAATGTCTCACCTTGGTTATTCAAGGTGTAGCATAGAGTCCACCGTCAAGTAATGAAAAAATACAATGTGGCTTGCTACCGACAGATGCTCCCCACTTTCAATTCAAATTTGAAAAGAATCGCTAAATATTTTAAATCCTAATTTATTGTGCCAAGCAATAAAATTTCGGATTTTTTTATGCCATTATCCTTTTTTTTTTCAAACAACAATTTCATTTAGTCCGCTAGTGAATGAGGATTTTGGGTAGTTGCGACACTTCGTCTATACTTTATAACTTTAAATGCCAACTTGCATTTTATATCTAGACTGTGACACTGCCTTTCAAGTGTTGTTTTATATCATAAATTGCACCTATTAGCATGCTAATTGCCGTTTCTTTGACAAGCTTTCCAAGTTATTCATTTTAGGTACTTCTGTATGCTTTTATCCTAAGTTATAGACAAGTTTTGACAATATTAAGGATCTAATTCACTCATGGTCCCTTTATGAAAATTGTTCTCCTATATCTTAGCTAATTCAATGATTTCTTTTGTGGCTTTATTTTTATCTATAATCCTATAAATAATTAATCTTTCTTTAAAACCCTTCAATCTGGTATTATGATAATCCAAATTTATTTCCCTCAAAGGTTATGACTATGTTTCGATATCAAACAATCATTACAGTAAAAAGTGAACAAGATGATTGGTCACTGACATGTTCTAGCCTATTTCATCTAATCATGGCTCTCCTTTTTTTCATTTCTCTTATATCATAATGTTTATAAAATTCCTCTTTTTAATGAGAAACAACACAAAAACAATTATGTTTTTCGAGTTCATTGTCGCTATCGTAGAATTTTCCTATACCTTATTGCTGATGTCTCTAGTATTTTATTTTAAAAGGATATAAACTTTTATTAGAAGTCACTTTATAGCAATTAGAAACTTGTCATGATACAACTGCATCAGATATAAGGCATCTACCATATCCTAGCAGATTCTTAAAAGCGATGCACACAATTTCCACTCAATGCTCCAATGTCCATAATGTAATCTGCAGCTTACAATACACACATTTGTAACATTGAATAGATTATTGCGATCACGACTTTAGACTATCACCTCTATCTTCTAACACATATTGAATGTCAAATAACATTCTTAGACAACTTACAAAAACCTATAGTAGAGTTGTATCCTGACCTTAACTTATAAGGTATATACATTTGCTTATACTTGTTCCTTCTCCTAAATACCTAGAACGGCCTAAACGTTAGCTCTAATACCACTAACTGCAACACCCCTATAAGATTATTTAACTAACCGAAATGGAGATGTCACGTTCCGTGGTGCTTCTCTTATTTTTGCAATTAATTGTTGTCATGTATTTCATGACATTTTTTCCTACCAAAAATACTCTAGAGTCTCCATCCTAAACTGGTTCTAATTCCATCTATGAATAATAAAATTTCACTTCAATGAACTCTCAACCTTTAACCCCCAAACTTCATTCAATCACAAACACAATTTTCAACTCAGATCAATGCTTCTAATAATTATACCAATATAAAGTTCTTCTCATGCAATATTAATTACAACCCACATATCTATTATGTACTTGCCATATTTGTACAACTTTCATTATATCAAGTGTCAATAGTGAGAAAGGAATTACAAATGAGTCTGTGTTGTCTACTTGTATTCCATCTCAAGTTCTCAACCCCACATAAGCAACACAATCAACAGAGCGTGCAAAGTTCATAATATTTTATACCATTAGCCCTAAAAAGTACACTGAAGCACCTGCTCTCTACTCTTTAAATACAAAAAGATGAAATTAGACTATCTCTAATTGGCTTCTATTTGCGTTTATTTAATGTATATTAAAAAGATAAAACTCATTGGTTTTGGATCACTTGCTAATGTGAGCCATTTAATATATATAGAGCTTACACTTAATATTAGATAAATTTGATAATAATTAAATTAAGTTTTTTTTTATAATTTAAATTCATATATTCATTTTAATTTAATTTATACAAATTTAATAGTTATTAAAATTATTTTCATATAAAATTAAATTTATATTAAATATATTGATTAATTTAAATTTACATTGTTTAAAGACAGAGTCATTAAAAAATTAAAACGCTCTTTTTCAAATTAAAAAAAGTATACTATATAAAATATTTAAATTTAAATTTCTAATTAAATATATTTGATTAATTTAAATTTTAAATTTTACTTGTTTATAATTCTATTTTACTTATTTATAATTCTATTTAAATATAATTTCAATAAATAAATTACAAAAATCTCCTCAATTAACAAAATTCTTAAAGAGAACTTTTATAGAAAAAGCAAGGAGAAGCACAGAGCAATTAGCCATAAAAAGACATTACCAATTGATAAGACGTCCATTTAGAGCTTTGCATTCTTGAATAATTTCATCCTCATCAAGCAGCTCCTCGAGTGTAAAGTTGTCCTTGTCCAAAATTGTCTCCACCTTAAACATTCACAAAATTATCCAACAAAAAAATTTTAAGACTCACCCTTTGCATTTATACAACACATCCAAACATAAAATGGTAAGTACAGAAAATTAGGCAACTATCAAATAAATTACAAAAGCCAAACCAAAATTCATAATACTAAACAAAACAAGGGATCCAATCATCCAAACTTCACAGTTAAGAGCAAGAAGGGCTTTCAAGCATTTAGGGTTACAAAAAGGACATTGGATTACACAAGTTTCACAGAGTTGACTCAGGCAGACTGATAATTACATCACTCAGAAGAGATAAACTGAATAACATAAGACACAGAGAAAGATGTCAAAAGTAGATAATGGTGAGCACACCCAAAGTGCCAGCGACCGCCATATCCTAACTCCTGTGTGTGTGGATAACAGAAGAAGTTCTATAGTATTCTTTTTATCGTGGGCACACAAGCATGGTCCCCCACCCCCACACGCCAAAAGATAGAGGTGGTTAATCAGTTGTATCCATGTTATACATAGATATGCAACCAAAAGTGAGAGCGTGAGACTTAAGTCCAAACAGCAAAGACATGAATATTGTGGTTAGCACTAGCAGATCAATAACAATTTACAAATGATAGTGACTCCCAACAGAGGTCTTATCCCATATACTGTGATCACAAAGAGTAATGCAGTTTGACTTTTCATCATGCTGACTTTACAATCCCCAGATGCACACCGCTAATAAATTAAGATTTTAAGAAGGTACAATCTCCAATATTCCAATTATAATGCCTTCAAATTTCAAAGTCGTTAAACAAGTACAGCATCACATTATGAATTTCTGAAATTGGAAACCTTAGAAATTCAAGGAAGCATGTTCCAAGAAAACCAACTTCAAAACGTGTAACTCTATCAGCAAAAGGTCTAAAGTGTCAACAATTTATAGAAACACAGTTTTCTTCCTAGAACATCCAAAACATTTGCGTGTGAATGCATTGGATAAAAAGAATTTCAAGTTGATTTGGTCTCGTTTTACTGCCATTATTACATTGGGCGTTGAAGGCTACCCATGGATGAGGTGGGCAACATGGCACACCTGATCCCCCTAAGTAGCTACTTCTTCGTTTTAACAAATCTAGTGAAAGAAAATTATTAGTTTGCCTTAAAAAAAATTCAAAATGTATGATCAACCTTCCCCACCCAGCGCCACCTCCGTTAAAGAAAAGGGAAATACGTTATACATATGAATCAGACAAAAGTTTCAGTCTACGATGGGTCCGAGACACAGTAAACCACTGGAATTCAAAATATCCATTTGCTTCTATTTTTCCACACTCCCCAGCAACCAGGAAGGAAAAAAAAAAGGGACAATAAGGAAACAAAAAAGCTAAACTAACACGAAGATGCATTCATAAATACGTGATGCGAATCAAGAATGAAAGAAACAATTCAAGAAATGAAAAAGAAAAAAAAAGCACTCACCGGCGACGCCACGCCAAAACATCTTTGAATTTACCAAAAAAAACGCCCACTTAACACGTAACCTTACTCAGATCCTCAAACCCTAACGCCCGAACAATCATAAAAACAATCTCCAATCAACAATTTACCAACACATCACGAGAAAATGAAACAAAACTCAGAAGCAAAAACCCTAGATTTCCCCAAATTACGATAAAGATTCACATAGGCTTCTCAGATTGGATCGAATCGAAGGGTTTGAGGGAGATACAGACACAGAGGAAGAACAGAGAGAGAAGAGAGGAACCAAAAGTACCTATAATGTAATCGCGGGAGGGAAAGCAAAAACTATATGGCGAAGAGAGGAACCAAAAGTACCTATTTTGTTTATCTTCAGCTCTTGCAAGAAGACCACTGCCAAGCAATCTTGAACCTAATCTAAGTGGAGATAAAGCCAAACAAAACTGAGAATGAAGTGAAGACAGATTAAGGGAAGAAGGAAAGCGGACGGATTGTTTCTTAAATTGGTTGGTTGGAGATGGTATAGCCCAAATGAGAAGAAAGCCATTGCAGGTGAGGTTTTAGAGGAGAAAGAAAGAGATTTCTTTTTTCTTTTTTTTTCCCTGAAAGAGATTTCAAAAGAGAAAACGATGGTTTTGGTGAGTGTAGTGGTTTTGTTGGTTTGCTCGCCAGTTGCATGGAGGAGAGAGATTGGGCAGTTCTCCGGCTATCACCAGGGGACATACGAGCTTTGAAGGAGCGGTTTTTGCCTGTCAATATTTCTGTAGCCATCTGCATTTGTGCCTTAATAATATATTTTGTTAAAAACAAAATTTCCCAATTAACACTTTGTTTGGATAGAAATGGGAAGAGAAAGAAAATTAAAAAAAAATCTCTTCATATTTAAATGAGTGAAAAAAATAATAATAATAATAATAAAATTTATTTGTCCTCATTTATAAGAGAGTGATGAACGTACAAAAAATAGCTAAAAGTATCAATTTGTCCTTGCGATGATTATAAAAATTATTCTTCAGTATTTTAGTTAATTCAGTAATTTTTTTGTGACTTTATTTTTATAATTTTTTGTATGTTAATTATTTTAGTCATATTAAATTTATTATATTTTCAATAAGTAATATTTTAAATATATATATAAATATTTTAATTATATAAAAAATAAAGATTACCGTTAATACATTTATTATAATATTTTATATTTATATTTATAAATAATTTATTTAAATATATAAATTTTATAATTAATATATACTAAAAGAATAATATTATTTAAATAAAAAATAAGGTCTAATTAATTATCAGTCTGATAAAAAAAATTTCTAAAATGAATCAGCTGCCTTTTCAAAGAGTTTACCAAACAGATAAAATAGCTCTTTCAAAATGTATTATCTAGGTGAAAAAGTTAAACTAAATATCCTCATTAACATTATATGCATATAGTTAGGGATGATTATTCATTCGGTTCGATTTAAAATCAAATCGATTTGAATAAATTAAAAATTAAAATTTTAGTATTTATAAAAATCGAATCAAACTGATTTTAATTAAAAATCGAATCAAACTGAATCGATCTCATTCAATTCAATTCGATTTGATTTGATCAGTTTTAATTTTTAATAAATATTTTATTTTTTACTATTTATTTTTAGTATTTAAAATTTAATTAAAATATTTTAATCTTAATATTATTTAATTTCTCTATATTATTGAAAATAACGTATTATTATCACTAATCGGTTCGATTTAATTTTTTAAATTTTTTTATTAAAATCAAATCGAACTGAAATAATTAAAATTTTTAAAATTAAAAATCAAACCGAATTGAATTGCATAAAAAATAAAACTAAAATTTTAAATTAATTTAATTCAATCAATTTTTTTAATTTCAACTGAATATTACTCACTTTGTTCACCACTATATATAATTAACAGGTTAATATTGATTAGTTATTCATAAGATAGTCAAAGAGTTAACGTTTGAATGATATTTTCTAAATGATGTGTTTCTATCCGAATGAAAAATTATTGATCCGAATCTAAATATTATCATCCAGATGTCAAGCATTGATTTAAATGATAAGTATAAAATCAGATTTTATCACTGGAAATTACGAGCGACTCGTGTCTATAGTTTGAGTGAACATAGTACCGAGCAATATCAGTTATATAGTCACGTAGATTAATTTTCAATTTCACAATTCATACTTGAATTAAATATATTAGCCCTTGAATTCATAATTGATGGTGGACAAATGTAAATACAGTTTATTTAAATCATTAGTAGTATGTGAAATAAATAAAATATTATTGTCTCTAATTAATCTTTAAGAAAAAGATTTACTAATTAGTTAATATATTAATTTTAAAAAATATATTAAACATTCTAAATAATTTTAAAAATTTATTAATTAATTATTCGTTAATTTCAGCTATTAAACACTCCATTCAATTAGTTCTTACGTGAATATATATATGTGGAAAATACCAAGATAAAGCTTCACCAACTTTATATAGATGCTGTTCCTCACCGAAATTCATTGTTGTCTTTAGATTTGATCTTCCAATATTGAAGTTTTTTCTTATTTTCTCAGCTTATGGAGATGGGGTCTTTCATCATTTGTTGCCTATTAAATGACCTTTTTGTATTACAAAGTATAACATTTTTCAGAAGCTTAATAGTGGGGCCCATTCTTGTACTGACACTTGGCCTTCTATGAACTAGAGATTCAGTATGTTTCAGAAAAAGAGAAAAAAAAAAGGATATTTACTAATTAAAGTATGATAATTAATTAAAGGAAATACAACACATAATAAGGCAGAAGATATATTTTATTATCTGAAATGAGAGTTGGCCACATGGCAATCTCATTGAGAATGTTGTCCTGCTGTACATATATACAACAAAGCGTTGTAAAATCATAGTTCCAAAAATCTTCTGGTGGAGAGTTTTCTTATACTAGTTTATACGAAAAAAATCTCATCTGTTACTTGTCTTAAGAAATACAAGAAGGCTAAAGATTTAACTTAAACAGATGATAACCAAAGATTTATATAAAAATATACAAATACCAACCTGTTAAGAAACAATCCTGGTTTATTTGTCCAGGTGAGCCTCTGCAAATCTCCCAGCTATGAAAGAAAAACACTGCATCACCAAATATGACTACATGCTAAGCCCTCATGTAATGAAATAAAGCTAAACACTTTCTCGACCTGAAGTCACAGCTGCCTGCTATATACTCGGTCCAAAAAGAGGAACCACATAAATAGATCATTTAAATTTGCCATTGCGCTTGCGTTCTTGATTCCTGCCACATTTAGTTGGCTCAACCACCAAGTGCTAATGATTTGATCATACAGCTTACAGCCAATTAGATCAGGCGGAATTACAAAGGAAGGTCCTTATTGGTGAGGGAGATGACAATACTAATGTAGGGCAACACGGAGAATGGAGATTTTGCGTAGTGGGTCGTCTCTTTTCTGATAGGGCTGTTAACTTTGATGCTTTCCAACATACAATAGCCATTGTTTGGATATTATATGCATACTCTCTCTCCCGCTATGGGGTTTCATTTTTCTCTTGTAAATATAAGGTTCTTTAATGATTGCTATGACGGATCTATATTGATTTTCCCTATTCTTTTATTCTCTAAATCAATTATAATAGATAAAAATCATGAAAAAAGGTAAAATTTACATAATTCTCAAACTAAGTGATTATAATTGAACGGTGTGCATAATAATAAAAGCATTTAATAAATACTAACCTTTATCATAAAAAAAATAGCATTTTATAGTTAATCTATTATCCTATCTATTATTCTATATTTTATTTAAAAAATATATTTATCCTTTATTAAAATTTATAAATTTTAAGTTTATATACTTTTTTAGTGCAATATTAGAAAATATCACATATTATTAATTTTTATCGTATATTTTAATGGTTTATAATTAAGTTGGTATTCTAAAAATATTTTTTTTAAAAAAAAGTATTACATATTTTCCTTATAAATTAATTTATAGAGATAAAAATGGGGGGAAAATTAGTATATTAAATAAAAATTATATAGAAATATTTAAGGTGATAAAAAATATGAAAATTTTAAAAATAAAATATTGAAATTTCTTTATATATGCTTATTGAAAATATTTTAAATCGGGTTGAAATTGCTAAAATTTATGTTTTTAAGTTTATATAATTTTTTATTGTAATATTTGAAAAAATATCACATATTATTAATTTTTATCATATATTTAATAAATAAGTGTTTTAAATTTATATAGATATTTAATATGATAAAAATATGAAAATTTTAAAAATAAAATACTGAAATTTCTTTGAAAATATTTGAAATTTGAATGAAATTGTTAAAATTTAGATTTTTAGGTTAATATAATTTTTTTTATATTGCAATATTAGAAAAATATAACATATTATTAATTATTATTGTATATTTTAATTTTTTATAATTAGTTTGATATTGTAAAAATATTTTTTTAAAAAATTATTATATATTTTACTTGATAAATTAATATATAGAGATCGAAATGGATAAAAAAAATTAATAAATTTATATGAATGTATGATGAAAAAAATTATATAGAGATTTTTAATGTTATAAAATATATGAAAATTTTAAAAATAAAATGTTGAAATTTCTTTATATGCTGATTAAAAATATTTCAAATTTAGATGAAATTGTTAAAATTTAGATTTTTATGTTAATATTAAAAAAATATCACATATTATTAATTTTATCATATATTTTAATTGTTTATTATTAGATTGGTATTTATAAAAATATTTTTTAAAAAATATTATATATTTTGCTTGAGAAATTAATTTATGGGGATAAAAATGAAAAAAAATAAATTAGTGCTTTTAAATGTATATTAAATAAAGAACTAATTTATTATATTAACTAATTTAATATAATTTAATGAACTAATTTGTTATATTAACTTATCACATTAAATATCTTTGTATCGCCATTACTTCATAATCAACTCATTTTCCTATATATCAATTTATTTTTACTATTCTTTACATCTCTATATAAAAACTACAAAATTTAAGATACAAAATCTCATTTAATAATTTATCGTTAAGAAATTTTTTTTAAAAAAAATATTTTTACAATACCAACTTAATTATAAACCATTAAAATATACGAGAACAATTAATAATATGTGATATTTTTCTAATATTATAATAAAAAATTATATCAACCTAAAAATCTAAATTTTAGGTTGATATAAATTGCAAATTATAATAGAGTTTTTAGTATAAATTATAATTATTATTTAAATAATTTTAAATTTTATTTTATATTAATTTTAATAATATTGAAATTTGATTTTAATTTTTTATTAAAAAATTGAATTTATGTACAGATTTTATTTGATATATAAATTCTTGTTATTTAAATTTTTTTAATAATAAATTGATTGCCATTAGCGCAACATAAATAAAAATTTAGTATTTATCAGTAATAAATTTATTATTACTAAACTATATTATTAGAGATGTATTGATATACATGTAAAAAAACTTTTACCTTAGAGCTATTTTTAAAATTATAATGAAAATAATCAAATGGTGTTTAGTCAATTTGAATTTAAATATGAAATATATTTAGTAAATTAAATTTTAAAAAATTAGATAATAATAATTGTTAGATTATCTTTAACAAGTTAAAAAATATTTTTGTAATTATTAAATAAATCTATGGATATTTTATAGCAATATGATATACTCATAATTTTATATATAACTAATTTAATTAACTGCTTTCCAGATTGTTCATACTAATATACTCATCATTTTTTTTATAATATAATCGTTAAAGAATTGTCATTAAGAATAATAAAATATAATTGATAAAATATAAATATTAATATTAAAATATAAAGTCACATTATATTTTTATGGTTTTTGCATTCTTCAAGGTTATTATTGCAGTCGAACAATTAGTTTCTGAATACATGTTAACTACATTATTGAAATCATTATATTAGTTAATATTATTGTAATATTTGATTATATTTGAAATTAGTTAATATTATTGTAATATTTGATTATTATTGCAGTCGAACAATTAGTTTCTGATATTATTTATTTCATTGAGCTAAAATTCAAATATTCTCCATATAGCTTCTTAAGCTGACACCCATCTTGCATCTTGAAATTGTTGTACTTCATCTATGGGTTCATCTTCATAGGACATGCAAACTGAGATCCTATCATATCCTTTATAGATGTACTTATATAAATATTTAACTCTCTTGAAGCCAACACATATCTCAACATTTATGTGGCAGTTGTATCTTGTCAAGAGATATAGATTGTAAGGAACAACTCATTTGTTATCTAACATAGTACATTATATTTGGTCTTTTGTATATAGGGTATTCATCTTTTTCTTATATTGTTTTTGAAGTAAATGGTCTAGGATAGTGGAACCTACATTTTCCATCAATCATACAAGGACAATTTGGATTTTGCTCTCCACATAGCCCATGCATCATATATTTTGCAACCATCTCTAGAAATTCTGGGTATTTATTCTCATCCAGTATCTCTGCACTAACATATTTATCATAGTCATCTGGATTTGTTAGCTTGTTGCCCGGTTGAAATATGACTAACATATGTACATATCGTAATCCTCTCTTCTGAAATTTGATTACATGTACATGTTCTACAACTTTTTTTTAAAATTTCCTTATTGTATAATTGGTCTTTTAAGTCCTAGAGTTTTGCTGGAAATACTCTAGAAGTCAAGTCAGGTCTATTTTGAGGTACTTCTGATGGTCTTAACTCATACTTTATTTCTTCCCATTTTGGATTACTCATTATAATAATGAGAAGATCAGGCTTACCATGTTGTTGTACCAAAGCCATTGGCATCAATATATCATTTATGCATATCTTTTGGACATCCAATGAATGATGCGGGCAATATACTCCCTCTACCAACTTTGTTTCCTCTTATTTCTCCTTATCTAACACTATCTACTATTCCTTGATATAATTCTGACTTGATATGTGATTGTTGTGTTCTAAAAGAATCAAGTTTTATTATTTCTAGTTTTATGTACATGTCTACAATGAATTATTGAAATAGACGTCCGGCCATTAGAATTATTGATTCCTCAATTTCTCTTATCTGTAGCTTATAACAATAATACTCTCTACATGATACATTTTCTAGTCCTCCTCTTTTGACAATTGAAATCAAAATATAATTCAATTTTTTAGTATTAATCATTCACTAATATTGCATTGAAAAAAATATACAAATATATATATTGAAGATACATTATATTTTTTGTTTATTACCTTTATCCTCACTTTTTATGACAGTAATAGCTGATGTAAAGATTTGGTTAATGGAGCTGGTATTCACTATCGTCATCACTGTGTCTACCACTTTCTCTAATGTTTGAGTTTGTTTCTCAATAGTCTGATTCCATCCATTTTCTCCTCTAGAATTAAGTATTGGATACTGTAATAGATCGCAACAATTAAAGTAATTCTTAACTCTATATTTGTACTCCTGAATGAGCATGGATAATTATCTCTCTTTCTAATGGACCACTAGGATTATTATCTTCTACTCAAATGGCTCCAACTTCATCTGCTATTGGTGTGTTGTACACACGTTGATTTGGCTTTACATTTGCTACTATCTTAATTACTAAGTTCTCATGTAAACAAGCATCATTCAATGATTTGAAGAATTGTGCATAAGGATTGTCTTTAAGAACTTTCATGAGTTTTTTCATGGTATTTTCATTTAATTGCCCATCTAGAACGTTTCTCATTTTATTTGTAGTGTGGATTACCATTTTTTGGTAGGAAATCATGATATATTTGTCCTTGTGCACGAAAAGTGCAGACACCCTTCTACCAGATGCAAGTTCCTTGTCTAAAGTTAGACCAAAAGATGTGAATGCAAAGATACTATTATATAACTTAATATGTTTCCTAAATTTCATTGCTTCATCACTGGTTGTAGTGAATAAATCTAGCAAATCATCTGGTATTCTTGTTATTGCAAACTTGACTTTATCATTTTGACAACAAAATGTTGGCGTTTCAGATTCAAACCTCTTAGCACAGCAATGGATACATAGAGTGGAATCTTTTAATTTGTAAATTGGTGAACATATAGGATGATACTTAGCACATTAATCTATATATATATATATATACTTTAAAATAAAATGGCTTACCATTCTCTTCATATGATTCTACTTGTCCTCTATGTAAGCATTATACCCTCTATTTCTTTATTTTGCATTAATGTTCATCACTTTTTTTGTTGTGAGATTATAATTTGTCAAAATCTCTTTTTCTTCTTTATTCGTCTTTCTGTTATAATTATCTTTTTTTTCTCATCTGTCATACAGCTAAGACTTTTTTTTAACCTGTTTATATAATAACATTATCACTTTAATATTATATTATATTATTTTATTAAATAAATAAATAATCCAAATTAAACACCATACCATTTTTTGTTGGAATATTATATTTTTCAAAAATTTCTTATTATAATATTTTGAAATTTTTTATTATAATGTTGTAGTAAGAATTATCACTGTTGATACAAAATATAATATCATAAAATTAATATATGAAATATAATAATTTTTTAATACCATGTAAATATTTTTTCTTATATTTTAATATTTTTATCTAGTTAAAATTTAATATTAATAACAATTTATTAATATTATCAAAATTATTAATAATTGAATAAAATTTCAATTTTAAACTTCAAATAATATTATTGAACCTGATTTTACCATTTATCCAATAGCTACAAACAAAGTCTTTTTTTTATTTTAAATATAAGCTTCAAATTTTTTTTTTACATCAGTAAATATCAAATAATTTTAATAAAGTAGAATTCTTGGAATTAAAATTCATATTTAATTATAAGAGGAAATAAAAAGTGTGTTTCAAAGAAATTTAATATAAATATTAATTAATTGAAATTAATCTTTGATAAAATAGAATATTAAATATAAATATAAATTAATATAATATCATATTAAATCAATTAAAAACATAATAATATAATAAAATATAATTAATTTAAATAGAAAATCAATCTAACCCATTAAATTAAATTTTTTATAATATTAATAAATTCTTACATTATTTTAAATTAAAGAAAATAGTGAATAAATAGAATATTAATATAATAATAATATAAGTTTTTAGTTGCTATAAATAGATATGCAAATTATAGTTTCATATTAAAAGTTAATTAAGAATTGATATATTAATAGATTTAGTTTATTAAATTTATAAATACTAATTAAAAGTATACATATTTTGTTTATTAATATATCGAATGTTATATGTAAATCCTTATTTAAATAGTAATTTTAAAATATTAAGTTGTTTCTTAGAATTTTATTTAAAACAATAATAAAATAAAACTTAATTATAAATAGAATTAAGTATTTTAAGTCTATATAAATTTTAAAATATTTTAAGTATAAAAATTAAAATAATTAATTAAAATTAAATAATTAATTAAATTTAATCCTGCATATTAATAGAATACTTCATATATAGAATTTATCAATTAATTATTATATACAATTTAATTTTAAGTATAATTTTAATAAATTCTCATTTAAATAGGTTTATACCTACTTTGCTTAGAGATAGATATTTTAAATGGAAAATGTTCTATTTATAAATATTAAAATGTAAACTTCGATTTAATTTTTTAAATCATTGAATAAAAATTAATTATAATAAAATAGAATTCCTAAACGTGGAATTAAAATTCATATTTAATTATAGAATGAAATAATAAAGTGTATTTCAAATAAATTTAACATAAATACAAAATAATTAAAATTAATTTTTGATTAAATAAAATTTAAATATAAATAATTTGATAAAATATAATTAATTTAAATAGAAAATCAACCTAATATTAAATTAAATTTTTTAAGAATATTAATAAATTCTTATGTTATTTTTGAATCAATCAAATTAGTTATTGTCCTTTTTTTTCTGCTTTTATATAGTATAAATTGTTAGCTGTAAGTTATAATTTTTTATTTAAAATTAATTTATAAATATTAAAATAAAATATCTTTTAATATAATTATCATACTATAATTTGTTTTCAAAAATATAAGCTTCCATTTAATTTTTCAAACTATTAAATAACAAATAATTATAATAAAATAAAAGTCCTAAAAAATAAATTAAAATTCATATTTAATTATAAAAGAAAACAATAAAGTGTATTTCAAATAAATTTAACATAAATATAAAATAATTAAAATTAATCTTTAACAAATTATAATTTAAATATAAATTACTTTAATCGGTTAAAATTTTATTTTGTAAATTTATATTTTTTAATAACTAATTAATAATTTTTAACTATTAAATTATTTTTTAGAATTTAATTTAAAATAATAATAAAATAAAACTTAAATATAAATAGAATAAAAATTATAAAATAGATAGATATAGATTATAGAATTAATAAATAGATAGATAGATGTAGATTATAGATATTATATGTATACTCTCTCTCCCTTGTAAATACAAGGTTCTTTAATGATTGCTATGACAGATCTAATCATTATCATTTTTCTATTCTCTATATTTCTCTTTTGTCCCTCTCTCTTTTCATCATTTTTAAATCCTAATTTCAATCATTCTAGTTTCATCTTTTTTTTTTAAATTTTATTTTTTCTTTTTTCGGCATGGCTCAACCACCAAGTGCTAATGATTTGATCATACAACTTACAGCCCAATTAGATCAGGCGGAATTACAAGGGAGGGCCCTTATTGGTGAGGGATATGACAATACTAATGTAGGGCAACACGGAGAATGGAGATTTTGTGTAGTGAGTCGTCTCTTTTCTGATAGGGCTGTTAACTTTGATGCTTTCCAACATACAATGGCCATTGCTTGGAGACCTGATCCTGGGATGTTTGTCAAAGAACTGGACAATAATGTTTTCATTTTTTAGTTTTTCCATGCCTACGACATTACAAAGGTTTTGAATGATGGTCCATGAACTACCTAATTAGGAGTAAATTACGTAATCATAGGGATTTGTATAATTAACAGATCTGATATATATTATTTTGTGTACATGTTTATTTTATTTCCTTAGAATAGGCTAAAATTTTAAAAATAAAAGGCTAAAATTTTCTTTATATATATTGATTGAAAATATTTTAAGTCGAGTTAAAATTATTCAAATTTTGATTTTTAAGTTTATATAATTTTTTATTGCAATATTAAAAAAATATCACATTATTTTTAATTGTTATCGTACAATTTAATTATTTATAATTAGGTTGGTATTATAAAAATATTTTTTTTAAAAATATTATATATTTTACTTGATAAATTAATTTATAAAGATTAAAGTGGATAAAAGAAATTTAATAAGTAAGTGATTTAAATTTATATAAATGCACTTTAAAAAAAATTATACAGAGATATTTAATATGATAAAAAATATAAAAATTTTAAAAATAAAATGCTGAAATTTCTTTATATATACTGATTGAAAGTATTTTAAGTCGGGTTAAAATTGTTAAAATTAGGTTTTTAAATTTATAAAATTATTTATTGTAATATTAGAAAAATATCATATATTATTAATTGTTATTTATATTTTAATGGTTTATAACTAGATTGATATTTTAAAAATATTTTTTTAAATACATTTCTTTAGTGATATTTATTTAAGTGAGATTTTATATTTATTGATTTTATGTAAATTTTGTATATATAAGGATGCAAAGAATAGCAAAAATAAATTGATATACAGTGATAGGAGTTGATTATGAAGCAATGGCGATGTAAAGATATTTAATGTATTAATATGATAAATTAGTTCTTTAAATTTATATGAATATATATTAAATAAGAATTATATACAGATATTTAACGTGATAAAAAATATAAGAATTTTAAAAATAGAAGACTAAAATTTCTTATATATACTGATTGAAAATATTTTAAATCGGGTTGAAATTGCTAAAATTTAGGTTTATGAGTTTATATAATTTTTTTATTACAATATGAGAAAAATATCACATATTTTTAATTGTTATCGTAAAATTTGATTGTTTATAATTAGTTTGATATTATAAAAGTATTTTTTTAAAAAAATATTATATATTTTACTTATAAATTAATTTATAGGGATTGAAATGGATAAAAATATTTAATAAATAAGTGCTTTAAATTTATATGAATAAAAAAATTATATAGAGATATTTAATGTTATAAAAAATATAAAAATATTTAAAAAATGTTGAAATTTTATTACGTATGTAAATTAAAAATATTTGAAATTTGGATGAAATTGCTAAAATTTAATTTTTTAAGTTAATATAATTTTTTTGTTATATTAGAAAATATCATATATTATTAATTTTTCTCGTATATTTTAATTATTTATAATTAAGTTGGTATTTTTAAAATATTTTTTTAAAAAATATTATATATTTTACCTGATAAATTAATTTATAGGGATAAAAATAAAAAAATTAATAAATCAGTGCTTTATATTTATGTGAATGTATATTAAATAAAAATTATGTAGAGATATTTAACGTGATAAAAATTATAAATATTTTAAGTCGAGATTGAAATTGCTAAAATTTAGATTTTTAAGTTTATATGATTTTTTATTGTAATATTAGAACAATAACACATATTATTAATTGTTATTGTATATTTTAATTGTTTATAATTTGGTTGATATTACAAAAATATTTTTTTAAAAAATATTATATATTTTGCCTCATAAAATAATTTATAGAGATAAAAATAAAAAATTAATAAATTAGCGTTTTAAATTTATATGAATGTACATTAAATAAAAATTATATAGAGATATTTCATGTGATAAAAAAATATAAAAATTTTAAAAATAAAATATTAAAATTTCTTTATATATACTGATTGAAAATGTTTTAAGTCGAGTTGAAATTGTTAAAATTAAATTTTTAAATTTATAAAAATTTTTATTTTAATATTAATAAATATCACATATTATTAATTGTTATCGTATATTTTAATAGTTTATAATTAGGTTGGTATTATAAAAATATTTTTTTAAAAAATAATTTTCTTAATGATAAATTATTAAATGAGATTTTATATTTATTGATTTACATAAATTTGTAGGAAAAGGAGTTAATTATGAAATAACGGCGATATAGTGATATTTAATGTGATAAATTAATATAATAAATTAGTTTTTAAAATTTATATGAATATATATTACTAATATAATAAATTAGTTCCTTAAATTTATATAAATATATATTAAAGAAAATTATATATAGATATTTAAGGAGATAAAAAAATATAAAAATTTTAAAAATAAAATGCTGAAATTTCTTTATATATATATGCTTATTGAAAATATTTTAAGTTATGTTAAAATTGCTAAAATTAAATTTTTAAATTTATATAATTTATATAATTATTTATAATTAAGTTGGTATTTTAGAAATATTTTTTTAAAAAAATATTATATATTTACCAATAAATTAATTTATAGGGATAAAAATAGAAAAAAATTAGTAAATCAGTGCTTTAAATTTATATGAATGTATATTAAACAAAAATTATATGGAGATAATTAAGGGAATAAAAAATATAAAAATTTTAAAAATATAATTCTGAAATTTTTTTATTATGCCAATTGAAAATATTTTAAGTCGAGATTGAAATTGTTAAAATTAGGTTTTTAAATTTATATAATTTTTTATTGTAATATTAGAAAAATAACACATATTATTAATTGTTTATAATTTGGTTGATATTATAAAAATATTTTTAAAATAATATTATATTTTTTACCTGATAAAATTGTATATTAAATAAAAATTATATAAAGATATTTAACGTGATAAAAAAATATGAAAATTTTAAAAATAAAATACTGAAATTTCTTTATATACGCTGATTGAAAATATTTTAAGTCGGGTTAAAATTGTTAAAATTAAGTTTTTAAGTTTATATAATTTTTTATTTTAATAATAAAAAAATATCAGATATTATTAATTGTTATCTTATATTTTAATGGTTTATAGTTAAGTTGGTATTATAAAAATATTTTAAAAAAAAATTTTTTAATGATAAATTATTAAATGAGATTTTATATCTATTGATTTTACTCAGTTTTTATATAAAAATACAAAGAATAGTAAAAATAAATTGATATATAGGAAAAGGAGTTGATTACTAAGCAATGGTGATACATAAATATTTAATGTGATAAATTAATATAATAAATTAGTTCTTTAAATTTATATGAACAATTATTATTAATCTAATAAATTAGTTCTTTAAATTTATATGAATATATATTAAAGAAAATTATATATAGATATTTAACGTGATAAAAAAATAAAAATTTTAAAAATAAAATGCTGAAATTTCTTTATACATGCTAATCGAAAATACTTTAAGTCGGGTTAAAATTATTAAAATTAAGTTTTTAAATTTATATAACTTTTTATTGTAATATTAGAAAAATAACACATATTATTAATTGTTATAATATGTCTATTTTTTAAACAAAATAATTCCATAGTGATATTTAATTAAATGATATTTTCTTTAATTAAATGATATTTAATTTAGTAAATTTTATATAGGGATGCAAAGAATAGCAAAAATAAGTTGATTATGAAGCAATAGCTATGTTGAGATATTTAAAGTGATAAATTAATATAATAAATTAATATAATAAATTAGTTATTTAAATTTTTCTATAAATATAATAAAAAAATTTAAATAACTAATTTAATATCTATAAATATGTTTATAAATATTATATGTATACTCTCTCTCCCGCCATGGGTTTCATTTTTCTATTTACAAGGTTCTTTAATGATTGCTATGACAGATCTACATTGATTTTCCCTCATTCTATTATTCTCTAATCATTATCATTTTTCTATTCTCTGTATCCTTTTTTTTTTTGGGCATGGCTCAACCACCAAGTCTAATGATTTGATCATACAGCTTACAGCCCAATTAGATCAGGCGAAATTATAAGGGAGGGTCCTTATTGGTGAGGGAGATGACAATACTAATGTAGGGCAACACAGAGATTTTACGTAGTGGGTCGTCTCTTTTCTGATAGGGCTATTAACTTTGATGCTTTCCAACATACAATGGCCATTGCTTGGAGACCTGATCCTGGGATGTTTGTCAAAGAACTAGACAATAATGTTTTCATTTTTTAGTTTTTTCATGCCTACGGCGTTACAAAGATTTTGAATGATGGTCCATGGAGTTTTATGCAACACCTATTAATTCTGAAGGAGCTAAAACCACGAGAAAACCCTAGAGCTGTTAAACTAACGCATATGGAGATATGGATACAGGTGCATAATTTACATAGTTGTTTTATGTCTCAAACTATTGCTAGAACTGTTGGTGAGTATATGGAGAGTTTTGTATCATCGAATGAGAAGAACTTCATTGGTTTTTGGAAGGAATACATGCGAGTTAGGGTTAGCATAGATGTCCGTCAACCATTGAGAGGAAGATGCAGTTGTCTAAGAGGGGTGTAGATTGGTTTTGGGCGGACTTCAAATATGAAAGATTTCCCACCTTTTGTTATTTCTGTGGAGTGATCAGACATACTGATAGATTTTGTTCAAAGCTTTATGATCTACCTCCTATTTCCAGAGATAAATACATGTATAGCCCTTGGTTGCGTGCTCAGTTTAAGAAACCTTTTCAGAGTGATTCTCGATGGCTGAAGATAGAAGCCGATTATGATTCATGGATGGCCGGAGGGTTGACAGGTGGTTCAAGTGGTATTCTGATGGTGATAGACCCGATGAATCAAGGGCGGGACATAAGGAGTTGAATGTGCCTCAAATTTCTTTTCAAAATTCAAAAGGGATATCGGGTCATAAAGATAAGGGTGTGATTAGTGGAGATGATGTTGGCCCTGTTGCGATAAAGCACATTAGTGGAGTTAATTTAGAAGCTGATTCTCTACTAAATGTTAAAGATTTGGGAGTTAAGGTTAATGACCCAAAGAGGCATAGGCATGAGGAGCACACTAATGAAGACATGGAATTGGTTAGTAGTGGATTTGAAGATGAGTTTGTTCCGGAGTCTGTCAATCCAACTACAAAAAATGATTTTAGGGTACTCTGAGCTGGAATTGTTGTGGGCTTGGGAACCCACAAACAATTCGGGTCTTATGAGACCTTATTACTCAAAAGCAGCCCGATTTTGTCTTTCTGATAGAAACAATGATCACGAAAGACAAAATGTTTAAGGTTCGGAATAAATTAGATTTCACGGGTTCTTTTGTCGTTGACTCAATGGGCCTTAATGAAGGAGTTGCTATGTTTTGGAGGGATGTGGATAGTGTCTGGATGATAAGCTATTCAATGAGACATTGATTTGGAGGTACAGGCTGAAGGTTTTGGTCGTTGGAGGCTTTCTGGTTTTTACGGGTATCCAGGATGGAATAGATGCAGAGAGAGTTGGCAGCTCATGTGTTCTTTACTTGATAAATCAACACTTCCATGGATTATTCTTGGTGACTTTAATGATTTACTTTATGCCTCTGAAAAGGAAAGTCGCAATTCTCAACCACAATGGTTATTAAATGATTTTCGAAATGCTCTTCAATTTTGTGGTTTATTTGATCTTGATTATGTTGGTATTAAATTTACCTGGACAAATAGGCAGAAAGGCAAAATGACTCGTGAAAGGCTAGATAAGGCAGTGGGTAGTATGGCATGGTCACATATGTTTTCTCAAGCAATTTTATATGTGATGGAAGCAACTAAGTCTGATCACTCTCTTTATTTCTTTCACTGTCTAATACTGTGACTCGTTATGCAGTCAAGCGTTTTCGATATGAGAATGCATGGAGTTGTGAACTTGATTGCAAGCAAGTTATAAAGTAAAGCTGGGCGGTTGCAATGCCAGTTCCAATCGCTGGACGTATGGAGGATTGTGGTAAGAAACTTCAACAATGGGCCTCTTCCTTTCATAAAGATTTTAAAGATAGATTGGAAGACTGTAGACGATGTTTAGCTCTTTTACGTTAGAATTGCAAGAATCCAAATCATCTTGATTTAAAGGAGGTTGAAGAACATTATGCTCAATTCCTATTACAATAGGAAGTCTATTGGAGTCAGAGAGCGAAGCAACAGTGGTTAGCCCATGGAGATGCCAATATAAAATACTTCCATGTTATGACTAATCATCGAAAAAAGAAGAATCTATTTACTCATTTAAAGAATGAAGTTGGTACGTGGGTTGATTAGTCTGATGGTTTACCACAGGTCATTGTCGATTATTATAAGAACCTATTTACTGCTCATGGAGGAGATGTGACGCTAGTGATTTCTTGTGTTGATCGAATTGTTACTGAACAACATAATGAGCTCCTTCTCGCACCATACACAGCTGAGGAAGTTCGCCTTACTTTGTTTTCTATGCATCTAGAGAAATCACCAAGGCCAGATGGTTTTAATCCATGTTTTTTCCAAACCCATTGGGATCTTATTTATAATGATTTAATTGATGCTTGCTTGAATTGTTTGAATTTGGAGGGTCCATTACCAAGGGGTAATCGGACAAACATTATTTTGATTCCAAAAAAGAAAAATCCTGAGTTTGTCTCTGATTTACGCCCCATATCACTATGTAATGTTGTCGATCGTATTGTATATAAGATGATGGCAAATTGACTGAAACTTGTTTTGCCGGATGTTATTGTTGCGGAGAATCAGAGTGCTTTTATCCCTCACCGTCTTATAACTGACAATATTATTGTTGCACATGAGTGTTTTCATGTGTTAAACAGGAAGAAACAAGGACGATAGAGTTTTTTTGTCTCTAAAGACAAATATCTCTAAAGCATACGATTGAGTTGAGTGTGCTTTCTTAGAAGTTATGTTGTTAAAATTGGATTTTGTGGATATTTGGATTTCTAAGATTATATAAGTGGTTTCTTCAGTAACATACTATATAGCCCAAGATAGTGAAGAATTTGGTCCAATTGTCCCTTCTCGTGGTCTTCGCTAGGATGATCCTTTATCACCATAACTATTCATTGTATGCCATAACTATTCATTGTATGTGCACAGAGTTTGATGGCTCTCCTTTCCAAATATGAGCGTCAAGGTCTGCTACATAGTATTAAGGTGGCGAAGTTTGGTTTAACAGTCTCACATTTACTATTTGCATATGATAGTTTATTCTTTCTACATGCTAATGTTGATGAAGCAACTAGATTAAAGACTATTTTAACCATTTATGAGATAGCATCAGGGTAGAGTATTAACTTAACAAAATTGTTGTGTGTTTTAGTACTAATGTTGATTCGGCAAATCAAAATTCTATTTTCTAGGTGCTGGGTGTTTTAGAAGTTTAGTCTTATGAGGTGTATTTGGGTATGCCCACTATTATTGGAAAAAATAAAAATCGAGTTTTTCGCTTTGTCGTTGATAAAGTAGATATTTTTATAATATCAACCTAATTATAAATAATTAATTATTTTATTAGGCAAAATATATAAAATTCTTTTAAAAATATTTTTATAATATCAACCAAATTATAAACAATTAAAATGTACAATAACAATTAATAATATGTATTATTTTTCTAATATTACAATAAAAAATCATATAAACTTAAAAAACTAAATTTTAGCAATTTCAATCTCGACTTAAAATATTTTCAATTGGCGTAATAAAAAAATTTTAAAATTAAATTTATATGAATATATATTAAATAAAATATATAGAAAGATATTTAACGTGATAAAAAATATTAAAAATTTAAAAATAAAAGGTTAAAATTTCTTAATATGTGCTGATTGAAAATATTTTATATCGGGTTGAAATTGCTAAAATTTAAGTTTATAAGTTTATATATATTTTTTATTACAATATTAGAAAAATATCACATATTTTTAATTGTTACCATATAATTTAATTGTTTATAATTAAATTGGTATTATAAAAATATTTTTTTAAAAAATATTATATATTTTGCTTGATAAATTAATTTATAGGGATTTGAAGTGGATAAAAATATTTAATAAATAATTACTTTAAATTTATATGAATAAAAAAATTATATAGAGATTATTAATGTTATAAAAAATATAAAAATATTATAAAAAAATGTTGAAATTTGGGGATTGAAAATATTTTAAAATTGAATGAAATTGCTAAAATTTAGATTTTTAAGTTAATATATTTTTCTTTTATAATATTAAAAAATATCACATATAATTAATTCTTCTCGTATATTTTAATTGTTTATAATTATATTAGTATCGTAGAAATATTTTTTAAAAAAATATTATATGTTTTACCAGATAAATTAATAAATCAATGCTTTAAATTTATATAAATGTATATTAAATAAAAATTATATATAGATAATTAACGTAATAAAAAATATAAAAATTTTAAAAATAAAATTCTGAAAATTTTTTTTACGCCAATTGAAAATATTTTAAATTGATATTGAAATTGCTAAAATTTAGATTTTTAAGTTTATATGATTTTTTATTGTAATATTAGAAAAATAATACATATTATTAATTGTTATTGTATATTTTAATTGTTTATAATTTAGTTGTTATTATAAAAATATTTTTAAAAAAATTTTATATATTTTGCCTGATAAAATAATTTATAAGGATAAAAATAAAAAAAATTAATAAATTAGCATTTTAAATTTATATGAATGTATATTAAATAAAAATTATATAGAGATATTTAACGTGATAAAAAAATATTAAATGAGATTTTATATCTATTAATTTTACGTAAATTTTGTAGATTTTATATAGGAATGCAAAGAATAAAAAAAAATGATATATAGGAAAAGGAGTTAATTATGAAGTAATGAGGATACAGAGATATTTAATGTGATAAATTAATATAATAAATTAATTCTTTAAATTTATATGAATATATATTACTAATATAATAAATTAATTTTTTAAATTTATATAAATATATATTAAAGAAAATTATATATTGATATTTAACGTAGTAAAAAAATATAAAAATTTTAAAAATAAAATGCTGAAATTTCTTTATATATGCTGATAAAAAATATTTTAAGTTGGGTTAAAATTGTTAAAATTAAATTTTTAAATTTATATAATTTATAAAATTATTTATAATTAAGTTGATATTTTAGAACTTAAAATATTTTCAATAAATATATATAAAAAAATTTCAACATTTTATTTTTAAAATTTTTATATTTTTTATCACATTAAATATCTCTATATAATTTTATTCAATGTACATTCATATTCATATAAATTTAAAGTATTTATTTTTTTATTCTTTTTTATCCACTTTGATCTCTATAAATTATTTTATTAAGTAAAATATTTAATATTTTTTAAAAAAATATTTTTATAATCTCAACCTAATTATAAACAATTAAAATATACTGTAACAATTAATAATATGTAATATTTTTTAATATTACAATAAAAAATTATATAAACCGAACAATCTAAATTTCAACAATTTCAATCCGACTTAAAATATTTTCAATTAGTATATATAAAAAATTTAAACATTTTATTTTTAAAATTTTTATAAATTTTTATCATATTAAATATCTCTATTTAATTTTTATTTAATATACATTGATATAAATTTAAATTACTAATTTATTAAATTTTTTTAATTTTTATTCTTATAAATGAATAAATAATTAAAATATATATTTTTTAAAAAAAATATTTTTACAATGCCAACCTAATTATAAACAAAATATACTATAACAATTATTAATATGTGATATTTTTCTTATATTGCAATAAAAATATTATATTAACTTAAAAATCTAAAATTTAGCAATTTCATCTAAACTTAAAATATTTTCAATACGCATATATAAAAAATTTTCAGCATTTTATTTTTAAAATTTTCATATTTTTTATCACATTAAATATGTTTATATAATTTTTTTTAACCTACATTCATATAAATTTAAAGTGCTTATTTATTAAATTTTTTTTATCTATTTTCATCCCTATAAATTAATTTATCAAGTAAAATATATAATAATTTTTTTAAAAAATATTTTTACAATACCAACCTAATTATAAATATATATGATAACAATTAATTATATGTAATTTTTTTAATATTGCAATAAAAAAATTATATAAATATAAAAATATAAATTTTAACAATTTCAACCTGATTTAAAAATATGTTTATATAATTTTTTTCAATCTACTTTCATATAAATTTAAAGTATTTATTTATTATTATTTTTTTTTACTTTCATCTCTATAAATTTATTTATCAAGTAAAATATATAATAATTTTTTAAAAAAATATTTTTACAATACCATCCTAATTATAAATAATTAAAATATATGATAACAATTAATAATATGTGATATTTTTTTAATATTATAATAAAAAATATATAAACATAAAAATATTTTAAATCAGTATATATAAAAAAATTTCAGCATTTTATTTTTAAAAGTTTTATATTTTTTATCACATTAAATATCTCTATATAATTTTATTTAATATACATTAATATAAATTTAAAGTACTAATTTATTAATTTTTTTATTTTTATTCCTATAAATGAATAAACAATTAAAATATATAATATTTTGATATATTTTAGTTGATAAATTAATTTATAGGGATTGAAGTGGATAAAAATATTTTATAAATAAGTGATTTAAATTTATATGAATAAAAAAATTTTTATGGAGATGTTTAATGTTATAAAAAATATAAAAATATTATAAAAAACTGTTGAAATTTCATTACGTATGTAGATCGAAAATATTTAAAATTTGGATGAAATTGCTAAAATTTAAAATTTTAAATTAATATAATTTTTTTGTAATATTAGAAAAATATCATATATTATTAATTTTTCTCGTATATTTTAATTATTTATAATTATGCTGCTATTTTAAAAATATTTTTTAAAAAATATTATATATTTTACATAATAAATTAATTTATAGAGATAAAAATAGAAAAACAATTAATAAATCAGTGCTTTAAATTTATAAGAATGTATATTAAATAAAAATTATATAGAGATATTTAACGTGATAAAAAATATAAATATTTTAAGTTAAGATTGAAATTGCTAAAATTTAGGTTTTTAAGTTTATATAATTTTTTATTGTAATATTAGAAAAATAACACATATTATTAATTGTTATTTTATATTTTAATTGTTTATAATTTGGTTGATTTTATAAAAATATTTTTTAAATGAATATAATATATTTTACCTGATAAAATAATTTATAGAAATAAAAATGAAAAAAAACTAATAAATTAGCGTTTTAAATTTATATGAATGCATATTAAATAAAAATTATATAGAGATATTTAACGTGATAAAAAAATATGAAAATTTTAAAAATAAAATACTGAAATTTCTTTATACATGCTGATTGAAAATGTTTTAAGTCAGGTTGAAATTGTTAAAATTAAATTTGGTTGAAATTGTTAAAATTAAGTTTTTATGTTTATATAATTTTGTATTTTAATATTAAAAAATATCACATGTTATTAATTGTTTTAGTATATTTTAATAGTTTATAATTAGGTTGGTATAGTAAAAAATGTTTTTAAAAAAATAATTTTCTTAGATTTTATATATATTGATTTTATGGAAATTGATAGATAAGAAAAGGAGTTTACTATGAAGCAACGGCATACATAGATATTTAATGTGATAAATTAATATAATAAATTAGTTTTTTTTTTAATCAAATAATAAATTAGTTCTTTAAATTTATATGAATATATATTACTAATATAATAAATTAATTCTTTAAATTTATATAAATATATTAAATAAAAATTATATAAACATATTTAAAGTGATAAAAAAATCAAAATTTTAAAAATAGAAAGATGAAATTTTCTTTATATATATTGATTGAAAATATTCTAAGTCGGGTTGAAATTACTAAAAATTAGATTTTTAATTTTATATAATTTTTTATTGTAATATTAGAAAAATATCACATAATTTTAATTGTTATCCTACAATTTAATTATTAATAATTTTTTTATTACAATATTAAAAAAATATTACATATTTTTAATTGTTATCGTATAATTTAATTGTTTATAATTAAGTTGATATTCTAAAAATATATTTTTTAAAATTATTATATATTTTACTTGATAAATTAATTTATAGAGATTGAAGTGAATAAAAATATTTAATAAATAATTGCTTTAAATTTATATGAATAAAAAAAATTATATAGAGATATTTAATGTTATAAAAAATATAAAAATATTTAAAAAAATATTGAAATTTCATTACGCATGTAGATTGAAAGTATTTAAGTTTTAAAACGTTGTATATTTTTTTATCACATAATTTTCGTTAATATCTATTCATATAACTTTAAAGAACTAATTTATTATATTAGTAATATATATTCATATAAATTTAAAGAATTAATTTTCTATATGTCAATTTATTTTTACTATTCTTTTTATCCATATATAAAAACTACAAAATTTACGTAAAATCAATAGATATAAAATCTCATTAAATAATTTATCAATAAGAAATTAAAAAAAAATATTTTTACAATACCAACTTAATTATAAACTATTAAAATATATGATAACACTTGATAATATGTGATATTTTTTTAATATTATAATAAAAAATTATGAAACTTAAAATCTTAATTTAATAATTTTAATCCGACTTAAAATATTTTCAATTAGTATATATAAAAAAATTTCAGTATTTTATTTTTAAAATTTTTATTTTTTTATCATGTTAAATATCTCTATATAATTTTTATTTAATATACATTCATATAAATTTAAAACGTTAATTTATTTTTTTCTCATTTTTATCCCTAAAAATTATTTTATCAGACAAAATATATAATATCCTTTTAAAAAATATTTTTATAATATCAACCAAATTATAAATAATTAAAATATACAATAACAATTAATAATATGTGTTATTTTTTTAATATTACAATAAAAAATCATATAAATTTAAAAATTTAAATTTTAGCAATTTCAACCCGACTTAAAATATTTTTAATTAATATATATAAAGAAAATTTTAGCCTTTTATTTTTAAAATTTTTATATTTTTTTATCACGTTAAATATATTTATATAATTTTTATTTAATATATATTTATATAAATTTAAAAAACTAATTTATTATATTAATTTATCACTTTAAATATCTCAACATAGCTATTGCTTCATAATCAATTTATTTTTGCTATTCTTTGCATCCTTATATAAAATATCATTTAATTAAATATCATTAAGGAATTATTTCTTTTCAAAAATATTTTTACAGTACCAACTTAATTATAAACTATTAAAATATACTATAACAATTAATAATATGTGTTATTTTTCTAATATTATAATAAAAAGTTATATAAATTTAAAAACTTAATTTTAGCAATTTGAACCCGATTTAAAATATTTTCAATTAGCATGTATAAAGAAATTTCACCATTTTATTTTTAAAATTTTTATATTTTTTTATCACGTTAAATATCTATATAGATATTTAATTTTCTTTAATATATATTCATATAAATTTAAAGAACTAATTTATTATATTAATAATATATATTCATATAAATTTAGAGAACTAATTTATTATATTAATTTATCACATTAAATATCTTTGTATCACCATTGCTTAGTAATCAACTCCTTTTTCTATATATCAATTTATTTTTACTATTTTTTTATCTCTACATAAAAACTACGTACAATCAATAGATATAAAATCTCATTTAATAATTTATCACTAAGAAATTTTTTTTAAAAAAAATATTTTTATAATATCAACTTAATTATAAACTATTAAAATATACGATAACAATTAATAATATATAATATTTTTTATTATTAAAATAAAAAATTATATAAACTTAAAAACTTAATTTTAACAATTTTAATCCAGACTTAAAATATTTTCAATCAGCATATATAAAGAAATTTTGGTATTTTATTTTTAAAATTTTTATATATTTTTATCACAAATATCTTTATATAATTTTCATTTAATATACAATTTTATCAGGCAAAAAATATAATATTCTTTTTCTAATATTACAATAAAAAATTATAAACAATTAAAATATACTATAACAATTAATAATATGTGTTATTTTTCTAATATTACAATAAAAAATTATATAAATTTAAAAATTTAATTTTAACAATTTCAATCTCGACTTAAAATATTTTCAATTGGCGTAATAAAAAAAATTTCAGAATTTTATTTTTCAAATTTTTATATTTTTTATTACCTTAATTATCTCCATATAATTTTTATTTAATATATATTCATATAAATTTAAAGCACTGATTTACTAATTTTTTTTCTATTTTTATCCCTATAAATTAATTTATTGGTAAATATATAATATTTTTTAAAAAATTATTTCTAAAATATCAACTTAATTATAAATAATTATATAAATTATATAAATTTAAAAATTTAATTTTAGCAATTTTAACTCAACTTAAAATATTTTCGATCAGCATATATAAAGAAATTTCAGCATTTTATTTTTAAAATTTTTATATTTTTTTATCACATTAAATATCTATATATAATTTTCTTTAATATATATTTATATAAATTTAAAGAACTAATTTATTATATTAGTAATATATATTCATATAAATTTAAAGAACTAATTTATTATATTAATTTATCACATTAAATATCTCTATATCGCTGTTACTTCATAATTAACTCATTTTCCTAAATATCAATTTATTTTTATAATTTTTTGCATCTCTATATAAAAACTACAAAATTTACGTAAAATCAATAGATATAAAATCTCATTTAATAATTTATCACTAAGAAAATTATTTTTTTAAAAAATATTTTTACTATACCAACCTAATTATAAACCATTAAAATATACGATAATAATTAATAATATGTGATATTTTTTTAATATTAAAATAAAAAATTATATAAACTTAAAAACTTAATTTTAATAATTTCAACCCGACTTAAAACATTTTCAATCAGCATATATAAAGAAATTTTAGTATTTTATTTTTAAAATTTTTATATTTTTTATCACATGAAATATCTCTATATAACTTTTATTTAATATACCCTCATATAAATTTAAAACGCTAATTTATTAATTTTTTTTATCTCTATAAATTATTTTATGTGGAAAAATATATAATATTCTTTTAAAAAATATTTTTATAATATCAACCAAATTATAAATAATTAAAATATACAATAAAAATTAATAATATGTGTTATTTTTCTAATATTACAATAAAAAATCATATAAACTTAAAGAACTAATTTATTATATTAATTTATCACATTAAATATCTCTATATCGCTGTTACTTCATAATTAACTCATTTTCCTAAATATCAATTTATTTTTATTAATTTTTGCATCTCTATATAAAAACTACAAAATTTACGTAAAATCAATAGATATAAAATCTTATTTAATAATTTATCACTAAGAAAATTATTTTTTTAAAAAATATTTTTACTATACCAACCTAATTATTAACCATTAAAATATACGATAATAATTAATAATATGTGATATTTTTTTAATATTAAAATAAAAAATTATATAAACTTAAAAACTTAATTTTAATAATTTCAACCCGACTTAAAATATTTTCAATCAGCATATATAAAGAAATTTTAGTATTTTATTTTTAAAATTTTTATATTTTTTATCACATGAAATATCTCTCTATAACTTTTATTTAATATACCCTCATATAAATTTAAAACGCTAATTTATTAATTTTTTTATCTCTATAAATTATTTTATGTGGCAAAATATATAATATTCTTTTAAAAAATATTTTTATAATATCAACCAAATTATAAATAATTAAAATATATAATAAAAATTAATAATATGTGTTATTTTTCTAATATTACAATAAAAAATCATATAAACTTAAAAATCTAAATTTTAGCAATTTCAATCTAGATTTAAAATATTTATATTTTTTATCACGTTAAATATCTCTATATAATTTTTATTTAATATACATTTATATAAATATAAAGTATTGATTTATTTTTTTTCATTTTTATCCCTATAAATTAATTTATCAGGTAAAATATATAATATTTTAAAAAAAAATATTTTTCAAATACCAACTTAATTATAAATAATTAAAGTATACGAGAAAATTAATAATATGTGATATTTTTCTAATATAACAAAAAATTTATATTACTATAAAAAACTAAATTTTAGCAATTTTATCCAAATTTCAAATATTTTCAATCTACATACGTAATAAAATTTCAACAATTTTTCTAATATTTTTATATTTTTTATAACATTAAATATCTCTATATAATTTTTTTATTCATATAAATTTAAAGCACTTTATTAAATATTTTTATCCACTTCAATCTCTATAAATTAATTTATAAGTAAAATATATAATATTTTTATAATAACAAGCTAATTATAAACAATCAAATTATACGATAACAATTAAAAATATGTGATATTTTTCTAATATTGTAATAAAAAAATTATATAAACTCATAAACCTAAATTTTAGCAATTTCAATCCGACTTACAATATTTTCAATCAGCATATATAAAGAAATTTTAGTCCTTTATTTTTAAAATTTTTATATTTTTTTATCACGTTAAATATCTGTATATAATTCTTATTTAATATATATTCATATAAATTTAAAAAACTAATTTATCATATTAATTTATCACATTAAATATCTCTACATCACCATCAACTCGTATCACTGTATATCAATTTTTTTTCTATTTTTTGCATTCCTATATATACAAAATTTGCATAAAATCAATAAATATAAAATCTCACTTAAATAAATATCACTAAGAAATATATTTTAAAATAATATTTTTAAATACCAACCTAATTATAAACCATTAAAATATAAATAACAATTAATAATATGTGATATTTTTCTAATATTACAATAAATAATTATATAAACTTAAAAATCTAATTTTAACAATTTTAACCCGACTTAAAATATTTTCAATCAGTATATATAAAAAAATTTCAGCATTTTATTTTTAAAATTTTTATATTTTTTATCACGTTAAATATTTCTGTATAATGTTTTTTCAAAGTGCATGTATATAAATTTAAATCACTTATTTATTAATTTTTTATCCACTTTGATCTTTATTAAGTAAAATATATAATATTTTTTAAAAAAATATTTTTATAATACCAACCTAATTATAAATAATTAAATTGTATGATAACAATTAAAAATAATGTTATACTTTTCTAATATTGCAATAAAAAACTATATAAACTTAAAAATTAAAATTTTAGCAATTTTAACTCGACTTAAAATATTTTTAATCAATATATATAAAGAAAATTTCAAATTTTTATTTTTAAAATTTTTATATTTTTTTATCACGTTAAATATGTTTATATAATTTTTATTTAACATATATTTATATAAATTTAAATAACTAATTTATTATATTTTTGCTATTGCTTCATAATCAATTTATTTTTGCTTCATAATCAATTTATTTTTGCTATTCTTTGCATTCCTATATAAAATTTACTAAATTTACCTAAAATCAATAGATATAAAATCTCATTTAATTAAATATCACTAATGAATTATTTCTTTTAAAAAATATTTTTACAATACCAACCTAATTATAAACCATTAAAATATATTATAACAATTAATAATATGTGTTTTTTTTCTAATATTACAATAAAAAATTATATAATTTAAAAATCAAATTTTAGCAATTTTAACCCGACTTAAAATATTTTTAATTAGCCTATATAAAGAAATTTCAGCATTTTACTTTTAAAAATTTTATATTTTTTATTACGTTAAATATCTATATATAATTTTTATTTAATATACATTTATATAAATTTATAGTACTAATTTATTAATTTTTTCCATTTTTATTCCCATAAATTAATTTATGGGGCAAAATATATAATATTTTTTAAAACAATATTTTTACAATATCAACCTAATTCTAAATAATTAAAATATATAAGAATAATTAATAATATGTGATATTTTTCTAATATTGCAATAAGAAATTATATTAACGCAAAAATCTAAATTTTAGTAATTTTATTCAAATTCAAAATATTTTCAATGAGTATATATGTTTTTATCACATTAAATATTTTCATATAATTTTTTTCAACGTATATTCAAATAAATTTAAATAACTTATTTATTAAATTATTTTATCCACTTTCATCCCTATAAATTAATTTATCAAGTAAAATATATAATAATTTTTTAAAAAATATTTTTATCCCAAAAACCTAATTATAAACAATTAAAATATACGATAACTATTAATAATATGTGTTATTCTTTTAATATTGCAATAAAATAATTATATAAACTTAAAAAATAAATTTTAGCAATTTTAACCCAACTTAAAATATTAATATTTGTTAAATATTAATGTATATTAAATAAAAATGATATAAACTTAAAAACCTAAATTTGCAACTCTGAAATAAAATATTTTCAATCAAGGATATATAAAGAAATTTCAACATTTTATTTTTAAAATTTTTATATTTCTTATCACATTAAATAAAAAAATTTCAGTATTTTATTTTTAAAATTTTTATATTTCTTATCATATTAAATATCTCTATATAATTTTTATTTAATATACATTAATATAAGTTTAAAGCACTAATTTATTAATTTTTTTATTTTTATTCCTATAAATGAATAAATAATTAAAATATATATTTTTTTAAAAAATATTTTTACAATACCAACCTAATTATAAAGAATTAAAATATACAATAATAATTATTAATAGGTGATATTTTTCTCATATTTAAATAAAAAGATTATATTAACTTAAAAATCTAAACTTTAACAATTTAATCTAAACTTAAAATATTTTCAATAAATATATATAAAAAAATTTCAATATTTTATTTTTAAAATTTTTATATTTTTTTATCACATTAAATATCTCTATATAATTTTATTCAATGTAGATTCATATTCATATAAATTTAAAGTATTTATTTTTTTATTCTTTTTTATCCACTCCGATCTTTATAAATTATTTTATTAAGTAAAATATTTAATATTTTTTTAAAAAACATTTTTATAATCTCAACCTAATTATAAACGATTAAAATATACTGTAACAATTAATAATATGTAATATTTTTTTAATATTACAATAAAAAAATTATATAAACCGAACAATCTAAATTTCAACAATTTCAATCCGACTTAAAATATTTTCAATTAGTATATATAAAAAAATTTAAACATTTTATTTTTAAAATTTTTATAAATTTTTATCATATTAAATATCTCTATATTATTTTTATTTAATATACATTGATATAAATTTAAAGTACTAATTTATTAAATTTTTTTAATTTTTATTCTTATAAATGAATAAATAATTAAAATATATATTTTTAAAAAAAAATATTTTTACAATGCCAACCTAATTATAAACAAAATATACTATGATAATTATTAATATGTGATATTTTTCTTATATTGCAATAAAAAGATTATATTAACTTAAAAATATAAATTTTAGCAATTTCATCTAAACTTAAAATATTTTCAATACACATATATAAAAAATTTTCAGCATTTTATTTTTAAAATTTTCATATTTTTTATCAAATTAAATATGTTTATATAATTTTTTTCAACCTACATTCATATAAATTTAAAGTACTTATTTATTAAATTTTTTTTATCTACTTTCATCCCTATAAATTAATTTATCAAGTAAAATATATAATAATTTTTTAAAAAAATATTTTTACAATACCAACCTAATTATAAATAATTAAAATATATGATAACAATTAATAATATGTGATATTTTTTTAATATTGCAATAAAAAAATTATATAAATATAAAAATATAAATTTTAACAATTTCAACCTGATTTAAAAATATGTTTATATAATTTTTTTCAATCTACTTTCATATAAATTTAAAGTATTTATTTATTAATTTTTTTTTACTTTCATCTCTATAAATTTATTTATCAAGTAAAATATATAATAATTTTTTTAAAAAATATTTTTACAATACCATCCTAATTATAAATAATTAAAATATATGATAACAATTAATAATATGTGATATTTTTTAATATTACAATAAAAAATATATAAACATAAAAATATTTTAAATCAGTATATATAAAAAAATTTCAGCATTTTATTTTTAAAAGTTTTATATTTTTTATCACATTAAATATCTCTATATAATTTTATTTAATATACATTAATATAAATTTAAAGTACTAATTTATTAATTTTTTTATTTTTATTCCTATAAATGAATAAACAATTAAAATATATAATATTTTTAAAAAAATATTTTTACAATACTAATCTAATTATAAACTATTAAAATATACAATTACAATTAATAATATGTGATATTTTTCTCATATTGCAATAAAAAGATTATATTAACTTAAATTTTAGCAATTTCATCTAAACTTAAAATATTTTCGATCAGTATATATAAAGAGATTTCAGCATTTTATTTTTCAAATTTTTATATTTTTTATCACATTAAATATACACTAGTATAAATTTAAAGCACTTATTTATTAAATTTTTTTCTATCCACTTTGATTCCTATAAATTAATTTATTACATAAAATATATAATAATTTTTTTAAAAATATTTTTACAATACCAATATAATTATAAATAATTAAAGTATACGATAACAATTAATAATATGTGATATTTTTTTAATATTGCAATAAATAAATTATATTAACCTAAAAATTAAAATTTTTGCAATATCATCTAAATTTAAAATATTTTCAATCATCATATATAAAAAAATTTCAGCATTTTATTTTTAAAATTTTCACATTTTTTATCTTATGAAATATCTCTATAATTTTTATAACGTAGATCCATATAAATTAAAATTATTTATTTATTAAATTTCTTTTTACCCACTTTAATCACATTAAATATCTCTATAATTTTTTGTTACGTACATCCATATAAATTTAAATTATTTATTTATTAAATTTCTTTTTATCCACTTCAATCGCTACAAAGTAATTTATAAACAAAATATATAATAATTTTTTAAAAAATTATTTTTATCGTACCAATCAAATTATAAATAATTAAAATATAAAATAACAATTAATAATATGTGATATATTTTTAATATTGTAATAAAAAAATTATATAAACTTAAAAATCTAAATTTGAGCAATTTCAACCCGAGTTAACATATTTTTAATCGACATATATAAAAGAATTTGAGTATTTTATTTTTAAAATTTTTATTTTTTATTATGTTAAATATCTCTGGATAATTTTTATTTTATATACATTCATATAAATTTAAAGTACTAGTTTATTAAATTTTTTCCTTATCTCTATAAGTTCATTTATCAAGTAAAATATATAATAATTTTTTAAAAAATATTTTTGTAATACCAATCTAATTATAAACAATTAAAATATACGATAATAATTAATAATATGTAATATTTTTTTAATATTACAATAAAAAGGTATATAAACCTAAAAATTTAAATTTTAGTAATTTCAATCAAATTTAAAATATTTTCAATCAGCATATATAAAGAAATTTTATCATTTTATTTTGAAAATTTTTATATTTTTTATCACATTAAATATTTCTATATAATTTTTTTCAACATATATTCATACAAATTTAAAGCACTAATTTATTAAATATTTTCTTTTTTTTATTCTTATAGATTAATTTATCAGGTAAAATATATTATTTTTTAAAAAAATATTTTTACAATACTGACCTAATTATAAATAATTAAAATATATGATAACAATTAATAATATGTGATATTTTGTTAATATTACAATAAAAAAATTATATAAATTTTAAATTTTAAATTTTAGCAATTTCAACTCGACTCAAAATATTTTCAATCAGCGTATATAAAGAAATTTCAACATTTTATTTTTAAAATTTTTATTTTTTTATCACATTAAATATCTCTATATAATTTTTTTCAACGTACATTCATATAAATTTAAAGCATTTATTTTTTAATTTTTTTATCCACTTCGATCCCTATAAATTAATTTAACAAGTAAAATATATAATAATTTTTTAAAATTTTTATAATATCAACCTAATTATAAACAATTAAAATATAATATAACAATTAAGAATTTGTGATATTTTTCTAATATTACAATAAAAAAAATTATGTTAACCTAAAAATCTAAATTTTAGTAATTTCATCTTGTTGAACGATGGAATCCGTGAATGATTCAGTTGTTGTGTATTCTTCTATGGAAAGGAGGTTATACATAGATATATTTACAACACAAAATTAGGAGAGAAAAAAGAAGGAATCATATTCTAAGGAAACTAAATAAACCTATACATAAAATAATATATATCAGATATGTTAGTTGTACAAATCCCTATGATTATATAATTTACTCCTAATTAGGCCGTTCATTCCAACACTCCCCCTCAAGTTGGAGCATGGATATCTATCATGCCCAACTTGTCAACCATATCATGGAATATCTTCCATGACACTACATTTGTGAGTTTATCAACTAACTGGTCTTCTGACTTGACAAATGGGAACTGTATAATCTTCTGGTCTAGCTTTTCCTTGATAAAATGCCGATCGACTTCAACATGTTTGGTGCGATCGTGTTGTACGGGATTCTGTGCAATCTCAATTGCAGCCTTTTGTTCATTTCAGAGTTGTTGAGGCATTCTGAGTAGAAATGTTGGTGTCTAGAACATTCTGAGTTGATTCTTTGGTCAATGGTGTTATCATGGGCAACTCTTCAGATGTTGGTGATTCTTTAGCAGACGTTGGTATTTGCAATTTTCCAGAAGGAACTAATAAATTTTCATCACATCTTTTAGGGAGACCTAGTTTACTATTATGCTGAAAACTTTAACTTACTTCCTCTAGTTCTAAGAAATCTGTCATATTTTCTTGTGGCACATTCTCTTCACTAAAGCTCTTCCCGGAAGAGAAGGAGGTGTAACTCCCCAGAATAGTATGGTTCTGATTCACGAAAGGATACATCCTAGGTCACATGTAACTGCCTTGGGTGGGTAATGTTAGCTATAGATTATGATTTGTTCTCCATATTTTATTGGACCTCTGTTGTGGCTGCTATCATAGGTGTTCCTGCAACCTTCTTTCTTGGTTTTTTTGTGAAGCCTTACCATTCAAGATAGCCTATGATTTTATAGCATCTTTGTTTTAAATGCCCTGTCTTGCCACAGTAACTACAGACCAAATTATTAGACTTGACACTTTAAGTTTTTGTTGAGCTAGATGATGGTCCTTACTGAATTCGTTTGGCTACCATAACTGAGTTTTCAGGGATAGGTCGAGAACCTATGTATTATAATCACTTAGTTTGAGAATTATGTAAATTTTACCCTTTTTCATGATTTTTATCTATTATAATTGATTTAGTGGAACAAAATCATGTAAATTTTATTGTTTTCCTTGATTTTTATGTATCATAATCAAAGATAAGATCATATAACTATATCATTTTTCGTAATTTTTAGGTTGTTGATGTTAAAATTATAGATTATATTACAAATTATTAACTTTTCATTTAGTCCCTTATTTTTCTTATGTTAGAATAGTTTAATGTGGCAAAATTTTTTTATATGTAATATTTATAATTTTTTTTTTTGAAATGAAATAAAACTAAATAATTTTTTAGTTGGGATTAATGATAGCATCCGTACGAGACTTGAGCATCTGAATCCATCACAAGTTGATTATTCAACCCAGTAATATTATTAATATCATTATTAAGAACTTCATGCAAGCCCATTTAAAATCAGTCATTGAAATAGTTGCTCTTACAACAAAATGAGCAGTCTGATTCGCTGATCTTTTCACCAACTTAATAGCCAATCATGGCAAACTCAACATTAACAACCTACAATCATCAACTATCATACCAAAATAGGAGAAATCAAAGAATTAGTAGCCATCACATTGACAAGTATCTGACAATCTGATTCTATGATTGAAACATTGAACTGCTACCTCCCAAACCAACTCAAAGCCTCCCTAAAATAAACAGCAGATATCGAGTCCACCTGTATATCTCCAATCTTCGTCATTACCCATACCTGCCTAGAAAACTGACATTGCAACAACAAATAAACAGCAGTCTCATCATAACCAACATAGAATGGATATAGCAAAGGGACATTGACATTTTTCTTTAACAAATTCGTGGCACAAGGGATCAAATCTAAACTAAAATGCCATGCAAAATATTTCACTTTGCTTGGGACGGTGGCTTTCCAAATCAAGGACCAAACATCACCAACCATAAGAGGAGCATTATTTAATGCTTGAATTGCAACCTTATATCCACTAGCAACTGTATATACTGTTTTCTTTTCATAAGACCAAACCCATTTATCTTGCTTCGAGTTTAAAGATAATGGAATTTGTTTAATTAAAAAAATTGACAATGACTCCTACATCCCACTTACCACAATCCGAAACTATAAAAGAGGACACCGTTAAATCCTCAAGTCCATTCACAACTGACAACGTAATCCATGGATTACTAGTATTAGGAAGCCAAGGATGATTCCAAACTAAAGTTGTCAAGTTATTATTAACTTGACACCAACAGCCCTGAACTAAAATATAGCGGGACCTAAACTACTTCTCCATAAATAAGATAGATTAGGCTCCCAAAAAGTGAAATCTGGAAAATACCTTTCCTTTAACACAATGGCAGCAAGTGAAGATGGATTATCAAGAAGCCTCCATCCTTGCTTTGCAAGAAGTACAAGGTTAAATTCATGTATTCTCCTGTACCCAAACCCCCTTGCTCCTTAGAATAATATAAACGGGTCTAGCTCTGCCATCTAATGCCCCATGCTGATCCTGACTAGCCCAATAAAATGAATTTATCATATTCTCTATTTTATGACAAACATCTAGTGGTAATAAAAATAGAGACATAAGATAATTTGGTACCATTTGAGCAACCATCCAAATAAGATCATCCTTACCAGCCTTAGGGAGCAACTTTGTCTTCCATCCGTCCAATCGTTTTGCTACTTTATCAACGACAAAGCGAAAAATTCGATTTTTATTTTTTCCAATAATAGTGGGCATACCCAAATACACCTCATAAGACTAAACTTCTGAAACACCCAGAACCTAGAAAATAGAATTTTGATTTGCCGAATCAACATTAGTACTAAAACACACAACAATTTTGTTAAGTTAATACTCTACCCTGATGCTATCTCATAAATGGTTAAAATAGTCTTTAATCTAATTGCTTCATCAACATTATCATGTAGAAAGAATAAACTATCATATGCAAATAGTAAATGTGAGACTGTTAAACCAAACTTCGCCACCTTAATACTATGTAGCAGACCTTGACGCTCATATTTGGAAAGGAGAGCCATCAAACTCTGTGCACATACAATGAATAGTTATGGTGATAAAGGATCACCCTAGCGAAGACCACGAGAAGGGACAATTGGACCAAATTCTTCACTATCTTGGGCTATATAGTATGTTACTGAAGAAACCACTGATATAATCTTAGAAATCCAAATATCCACAAAATTCAATTTTAACAACATAACTTCTAAGAAAGCACACTCAACTCAATCGTATGCTTTAGAGATATTTGTCTTTAGAGACAAAAAAACTCAATCGTCCTTGTTTGTTCCTGTTTAACACATGAAAACACTCATGTGCAACAATAATATTGTCAGTTATAAGACGGTGAGGGATAAAAGCACTCTGATTCTCCGCAACAATAACATCCGGCAAAACAAGTTTCAGTCAATTTGCCATCATCTTATATACAATACGATCGACAACATTACATAGTGATATGGGGCGTAAATCAGAGACAAACTCAGGAGTTTTCTTTTTTGGAATCAAAATAATGTTTGTCCGATTACCCCTTGGTAATGGACCCTCCAAATTCAAACAATTCAAGCAAGCATCAATTAAATCATTATAAATAAGATCCCAATGGGTTTGGAAAAAACATGGATTAAAACCATCTGGCCTTGGTGATTTCTCTAGATGCATAGAAAACAAAGTATGGCGAACTTCCTCAGCTGTGTATGGTGCGAGAAGGAGCTCATTATGTTGTTTAGTAACAATTCGATCAACACAAGAAATCACTAGCGTCACATCTCCTCCATGAGCAGTAAATAGGTTCTTATAATAATCGACAATGACCTGTGGTAAACCATCAGACCAATCAACCCACGTACCAACTTCATTCTTTAAATGAGTAAATAGATTCTTCTTTTTTCGATGATTAGTCATAACATGGAAGTATTTTATATTGGCATCTCCATGGGCTAACCACTGTTGCTTCGCTCTCTGACTCCAATAGACTTCCTATTGTAATAGGAATTGAGCATAATGTTCTTCAACCTCCTTTAAATCAAGATGATTTGGATTCTTGCAATTCTGACGTAAAAAAGCTAAACGTCGTCTACAGTCTTCTAATCTATCTTTAAAATCTTTATGAAAGGAAGAGGCCCATTGTTGAAGTTTCTTACCACAATCCTCCATACGTCCAGCGATTGGAACTGGCATTGCAACCGCCCAGCTTTCCTTTATAACTTGCTTGCAATCAAGTTCACAACTCCATGCATTCTCATATCGAAAACGCTTGACTGCATAACGAGTCACAGTATTAGACAGTGAAAGAAATAAAGAGAGTGATCAGACTTAGTTGCTTCCATCACATATAAAATTGCTTGAGAAAACATATGTGACCATGCCATACTACCCACTGCCTTATCTAGCCTTTCACGAGTCATTTTGCCTTTCTGCCTATTTGTCCAGGTAAATTTAGTACCAACATAATCAAGATCAAATAAACCACAAAATTGAAGAGCATTTCGAAAATCATTTAATAACCATTGTGGTTGAGAATTGCGACTTTCCTTTTCAGAGGCATAAAGTAAATCATTAAAGTCACCAAGAATAATCCATGGAAGTGTTGATTTATGAAGTAAAGAACACATGAGCTGCCAACTCTCTCTGCATCTATTCCATCCTGGATACCCGTAAAAACCAGAAAGCCTCCAACGACCAAAACCTTCAGCCTGTACCTCCAAATCAATGTCTCATTGAATAGCTTATCATCCGGACACTATCCGCATCCCTCCAAAACATAGCAACTCCTTCATTAAGGCCCATTGAGTCAACGACAAAAGAACCCGTGAAATCTAATTTATTCCGAACCTTAATGATGTGAACCAGCATGGAAAGCAAGGCAAGGATCCCTTGGAGCTACAACAAGGACCATTGACAAGGAATAAAGCAAGGAAGTACGGCGTTACTCTTGGATTGCATATTCAAGAATTTATTACAAGAGAGATGACTGAAATTGCTAGGGATAAGTGCGAAAAGGAACTTGAAGGTCATTCGAAGCTGATTACGTTGCTGGGTGTATACATGGATGAGGCAGAAGCAAATTGAAGATTTGTAGCGCTCGCTACCATTATCAAAGTCGCGCTCGCGACATTCAGTTAGCCGAAGATACTTTTGTGTTTTGTGGAAGTTAATTTTGGAGCACATCATGGAGGAAGATAGTGGAGAATCAGCCCGAACCATAAGCAGGTTGTGGTTTCGTCCCTGAGGTTGTGGTTTCTGCTGGAACTATTGAGGCATACGAGAATGTGGTTGGTTTTTAAAGACTTGGCAGTTATTTTTGTTATTTTAGCTTGTTTCCCTGTTGGGATAGGAATTCTGACTTAGTATTTGTTTTCCTTTTCCAACTAGGTTTAGGTTTTTGCCTTACACTATAAATAAGGCCTTAAATTCTTATATCAGACACTTTTTTTTTTGTTTTGACAAATTTAATTCAGATTTGCTTTATGCAAATTTCGGCCTTCTTTGAGAGAGTGAGAGTTTGCCTCTTTCATTGATTGCATCACGAATCAGACCAACTTATCAATTTCGATTGTGGCGTTCTTCTGATCTGTTCTACAAAATCCTTCCGTTATTAGTGTTCTAGCTTCGCTAAGCTTAGGGTGCTATAGAGGGTGGTTTATCCACGTTCTTGGAATCTATATCAGAGGTGCGACGGGGTTTGAGGACTAAGTGCCATAGGGTTCCGCGTCATTTGGTATCAAAGCCAACAACAGGTAAATCTTTATCTATCTGTCTTTCTAGGGCTGTGTTATATTTTCGTTTTTTTTGGTATCTTAGTTTCGAATTTCGTTAGGGTTCATTGTCTTCAATTCGTTTATGTTCAATTTCGATTCCAATTGTTAGGTCCTGGATTGTCCATCCAAAATCATTGTGTTGCTTGCTATTTTGTTATTTGGCAATTCGGTTTCTTTTAGCAGCCATTATTTCCCTTCGAACTGAATCTGTTAGTGAATTTTTTTTGATACACACTCAAGAATTTCGTGTGGTGTTGTTTGAGACCCAAGCAAGGGGATAAAAAAAAAAAAAAAAAAAAAATTGCTCCAACAAAAAAAATTTTCTTTTTAGTCTTGCTATTTAAGTATTAAGGATCAGTTCTAGGTGGGTTACAATTAAGTGAAAATTTTGCTTCAGATTTTTTTTCCACCATTGAGGGGCTGCTGTTCTTTTATTTCAAATTGCATAGTATAGTAGCATTCTTGGGGTGTCTTCAAACCAGCGTTTGGGGTAGAAGATTTAGGTCCATAAATCAGCTTACCAAGAGCGAGTTGGTTTTGATACATTCTGACCAGAATTGTCTATTTTATTGCCCTCTTGTTTCTATTTTGTTTTTGAGCTAGCGTTGAAATTCCATTACATTGCTGAGTATCATTTGTTTGTTTCGATACTTAGTTTTCAATCGTGTAGTGCAAACGTTCTTGTGCTGCCTCCGGATACTTGTCAAGTTGTCTTCTAGGTGTCTAGGGATTAGGATCCTACCTTTTTGAACGTACTTGGCAGATTGGTGAGTGAACCTTGGTTCTGAAGTGCAATCGAAGAATCGGCAATAGTGAGGTAAGAGCGAAACACTTGTGAATTCTTTCTTTCAGTTACTAATTGTCTCTTGTGAGTTTTCTCTGTTGTGGTCATGACTAGTGGGAATGGTAAAGATGTTGCTTCAATTTCTAGCAATTTTGAGACATATATGCAGCAAAGTAATGAGAAGATGGAAGAGATGGCAAGAATGATGGCCACCCTACAAGAGAACATGAATCTAATGATGAGGGAGAGGGTACAACAGCCCGCACCTCCAGTGAGATTACCACAACGAATCTTACCAAGGGGAGGCGAAGAGGAGGTCATTAGGAGAGCAGCAAGAGGAGGTCGAGGTGATCAGGAAGAGGTGGCTGAAAACTACCAAATTGTGACTGACAATGACCTTAGTTCCATCAAGATGAAGGTACCCGAATTTAAAGGGAATAACAATGCGGAAGAATACATTGAATGGGAGCGAAAGGTGGAACAAATTTTTGAGTGTCATAATTACTCAGAAGAAAAGAAGTCCCATATCGCAGCCGTGGAATTTAGGGGATATGCTACATTCTGGTGGGATCAACTCAAGTCTAGTAGAAGAGGAAAAGGATTGCGACCCGTGCCGGAGTGGGAGGCCTTGAAAGACTTAATGAGAATAAGGTTTGTTCCTTCTCATTACTATAGGGATTTGTATAATAGGTTGGCAAGACTGGTCCAAGGTGGTAAGAGTGTTGAAGAATACCACAAGGAGATGGAGATAACCATGGCCAGGGCTGACATTGAGGAGGATGAACACAGGCTAATGTCCAGATTTCTGGGAGGTCTAAATTCCAACATTGCAAGTGAGCTGGAAATGTATGATTACAATTCCATGGAAGAGTTAGTTGAGAAGGCCATGAAGATTGAAAGGAAAATCAAGAACAAGAGCTCCACCAAATATGGGAAGTTCCAGAATGTGGGAGGAAGTAGTTCAACCTTTAAGGGGTCTTCAAATGATTTGCCCTCAAAAGGTGGAGATTTCAAGAATTCCTTCCAAAGGAGCAATCCTCCACCTACAAGTGGAAAAGGGATGAATGGAGGTTCAAATAAGCAGCAGTCAGGTATTCCTAATACTACTCCTAGTAGAAATATTAAGTGTTTCAAATGTTTAGGAAATGGGCATATTGCATCTCAATGTCCAAATAGGAGAGTTATGATTGCTACTGATGATGGGGGTTTAGTTTCTGATTCTGACCATAGTGATGGTGATAATAATGATATGAATGATATGCATGATGATGTTGATGAGTGTGAAGAAGAAGTTGAGAATGCGTTGGTTGCTGAACGTGGTGATATGTTAGTTGCTAGGCGTGCTTTGAATATGCAAGTGAAAGAAGAAAGTCTAGAGCAACGAGATAACATATTTTATACTAGATGTTTAGTTGAGGGTAAAGTTTGTATGCTCATCATTGACAGTGGTAGTTGCACCAATGCTGCAAGTGAGACAATGGTGGAGAAGCTGAAATTGACTTGTTTAAAACATCCACATCCATATAGACTACAATGGTTTAATGATAGTGGAGAGGTGAAGGTTACTAAACAAGTGAAGATACCATTCTCTATAGGCTGGTATAAAGATGGAGTGTTGTGTGATGTAGTTCCTATGCAAGCTGGCCATATGTTGTTAGGAAGACCATGGCAATTTGATAGGAAGGCGCAGCATGATGGGTATTCAAATAGGTACACATTTACCTATGAAGGAAAGCTGGTTACTCTTGTACCATTATCACCGTTGGAGGTGTATGAAGATCATCGGAAGATGCATGAAAAAGCAAAGCAAGATTCGACCAAAAGGGGTGCTACTTTAAAAATTAAGGGAAGTGCGAGAGAACATGATAAGGAGAGTGAATGTGAGAAGAAATTGGGAAAGGAGGCCAGAAAAGAAAATAATCAAATAAATGGCCCATTGGTGAGAGAAAACCAAGGAAAGGTGAAACAAACTTTTTATGCGAAACCAAGAGAGCTTAAATTTGCAATATCTAACGAGCAGCCGTTATTGCTCATTAGATATAAAGAAACTTTGTTTACTAATGTTGATGTTTCACTTGACCATTTGCCTTCTAGTTTTGTGTCTATGCTGCAGGATTTTCAAGATGTGTTTCCAGAGGAGCTGCCTAGTGGTTTACCGCCATTAAGGGGAGTTGAACACCAAATCGACTTCATACCTGGTTCGACGATTCCAAATAGACCAGCATATCGAAGTAACCCAATGGAGACCAAGGAGATGCAACGACAAGTGGAGGAGCTGTTGGAGAAAGGCTTGATTAGAGAGAGCTTAAGCCCTTGTGCCGTTCCTGTTTTGCTGGTACCAAAGAAAGATGGCACGTGGAGGATGTGTGTCGATTGTAGGGCTGTAAATAAGATCACGGTGAAGTATCGACATCCCATTCCACGACTTGACGACATGTTGGACGAGTTACATGGTGCAAGGTATTTTACTAAAATTGATCTTATGAGTGGATATCATCAAATTCGTATGAAACCTGGGGATGAGTGGAAAACAGCTTTTAAAACAAAATATGGCCTATATGAGTGGTTAGTAATGCCTTTTGGGTTGTCTAATGCACCGAGTACATTTATGAGATTAATGAACCATGTTTTGAGAGCTTATTTGGGCAGATTTGTTGTTGTTTATTTTGATGACATTCTGATCTATAGTAAGACATTAGATGAGCATTTAGAGCATGTTAGGATAGTGTTGGAAGCTTTGAGAACAGAAAACTTATATGCCAAGCTTAAGAAATGCACATTTTGCATGGATAGGCTTGTTTTTCTTGGCTTTGTTGTGAGTGCACAGGGATTAGAAGTTGATGAAGAGAAAGTGAAAGCTATAAAGGAATGGCCTGTTCCTAAGAACGTGACTGAAGTGAGGAGCTTTCATGGGCTAGCAAGTTTCTATAAAAGATTCGTGAAGGATTTTTCTACCATTGCAGCACCACTCACTAGCATTATCAAAAAGGAGGTTGGATTTCAGTGGGGAGAAGAGCAGCAAAAGGCGTTTGAGAATTTGAAAGGGAAGTTGACATCTGCACCTGTCTTAGCTTTGCCTAATTTTGATTCAATTTTTGAGATTGAATGTGATGCTTCTGGTGTAGGTATTGGGGCTGTGCTGATGCAAGAGAAGAAGCCAATAGCATATTTTAGTGAAAAACTCAATGGTGCACAACTGAGTTATTCTACATATGACAAGGAGTTACATGCTTTGGTGAGGGCGTTGGACGTGTGGGAGCATTACTTGCTGCCAAAGGAGTTCGTGATTTATACTGACCATGAATCCCTCAAGCATGTGAAGGGCCAAGGTAAGTTGAACAAACGGCATGGTAAGTGGATCGAACGAATTGAGAGATTTCCATATGTGATTAAGTACAAGCAAGGTAAAGATAACGTTGTTGCTGATGCGTTGTCTAGGAGATATACATTACTTTCTGTTTTGAGTTCTAAGTTGCTTGGATTTGAGTATATTAAGAACTTGTATGTTGGTGATGTTGATTTTGGCAATGTTTATGTTGCATGTGAACAAGGAGCTTTTAATTCATTTTATAGGCATGAGGGATATTTATTTAAGGGAAATAAATTATGTGTGCCCAGATGTTCCATGCGTGAATTGCTTGTTTTGGAATCCCATTGTGGTGGTTTAATGGGGCATTTTGGTGTGTCTAAGACTTATGATATTCTGCTTGAGCATTTTTATTGGCCATCTATGCGTAAGGATGTTGGGAAGTTATGTTCTGCTTGTATTGCATGTAGACAGGCGAAATCTAAGTCTATGCCTCATGGTCTTTATATGCCATTGCCTGTACCTAGTTCTCCTTGGATTGATATTAGCATGGATTTTGTGCTTGGTTTGCCTAGAACTAAGAGAGGTAGAGATAGTATTTTTGTGGTGGTTGATAGGTTTAGTAAGATGGCACATTTCATTGCATGTCATAAAGCTGATGATGCGAAAGTTGTTGCTGATTTGTTCTTTCGCAATGTTGTGCGCTTACATGGAGTGCCTCGGACTATTGTTTCTGATAGGGATACAAAGTTCTTGTCCCATTTTTGGCGTGTTTTGTGGAGTAGACTAGGAACTAAGCTTTTATTCTCTACTACTTGTCATCCACAAACAGATGGGCAAACTGAAGTTGTGAATCGTACTCTTGGTACGTTATTGCGATCTATAGTGGGTAAGAATTTGGCTACTTGGGAAGATTGTTTACCTTTTATTGAATTTGCTTATAATCGTTCTATTCATTCTTCTACAGGTTATTCGCCATTTGAGCTAGTTTATGGCTTTAATCCACTAACTGTTCTTGATCTTTTGCCATTACCTTCTAATGAACTTGTAAGTTTAGATGGAGAGAAGAAAGCTGACTTGGTGAAAGCTTTGCATGAGAAAGCACGAGCTAACATGGAGAAAAAGACCAAGACGTATGCTGATATTGCGAATAGGGGTCGCAAGAAGATGGTGTTTGCTCCTGGAGAGTGGGTTTGGGTGCATTTTCGCAAGGAGAGGTTTCCAAATCAAAGGAAGAATAAGCTGGATGCGCGTGGTGATGGTCCATTTCAAGTCTTGGAGAAGATCAATGACAATGCTTATAAGATTGACTTGCCTGGTGAGTATGGTGTTAGTGCCACTTTTAATGTTTCTGATTTGTCTCCTTATGACGATGCAGATTTGAGGACAAATCTTTTTAAAGAAGGGGAGAATGATGTGAACCAGCATGGAAAGCAAGGCAAGGATCCCTTGGAGCTACAACAAGGACCATTGACAAGGAATAAAGCAAGGAAGTACGGCGTTACTCTTGGATTGCATATTCAAGAATTTATTACAAGAGAGATGACTGAAATTGCTAGGGATAAGTGCGAAAAGGAACTTGAAGGTCATTCGAAGCTGATTACGTTGCTGGGTGTATACATGGATGAGGCAGAAGCAAATTGAAGATTTGTAGCGCTCGCTACCATTATCAAAGTCGCGCTCGCGACATTCAGTTAGCCGAAGATACTTTTGTGTTTTGTGGAAGTTAATTTTGGAGCACATCATGGAGGAAGATAGTGGAGAATCAGCCCGAACCATAAGCAGGTTGTGGTTTCGTCCCTGAGGTTGTGGTTTCTGCTGGAACTATTGAGGCATACGAGAATGTGGTTGGTTTTTAAAGACTTGGCAGTTATTTTTGTTATTTTAGCTTGTTTCCCTGTTGGGATAGGAATTCTGACTTAGTATTTGTTTTCCTTTTCCAACTAGGTTTAGGTTTTTGCCTTACACTATAAATAAGGCCTTAAATTCTTATATCAGACACTTTTTTTTTGTTTTGACAAATTTAATTCAGATTTGCTTTATGCAAATTTCGGCCTTCTTTGAGAGAGTGAGAGTTTGCCTCTTTCATTGATTGCATCACGAATCAGACCAACTTATCAATTTCGATTGTGGCGTTCTTCTGATCCGTTCTACAAAATCCTTCCGTTATTAGTGTTCTAGCTTCGCTAAGCTTAGGGTGCTATAGAGGGTGGTTTATCCACGTTCTTGGAATCTATATCAGAGGTGCGACGGGGTTTGAGGACTAAGTGCCATAGGGTTCCGCGTCACTTAAACACTTTGTCTTTCGTGATCATTGTTTCTATCAGAAAGACAAACTCGGGCTGCTTTTAAGTAATAAGGTCTCATAAGACCCGAATTGTATGTGGGTTCCCAAGCCCACAACAATTCCAGCTCAGAGTACCCTAAAATCATTTTTTGTAGTTGGATTGACAGACTCCGGAACAAACTCATCTTCAAATCCACTACTAACCAATTCCATGTCTTCATTAGTGTGCTCCTCATGCCTATGCCTCTTTGGGTCATTAACCTTAACTCCCAAATCTTTAACATTTAGTAGAGAATCAGCTTCTAAATTAACTCCACTAATGTGCTTTATCGCAACATGGCCAACATCATCTCCACTAATCACACCCTTATCTTTATGACCCGATATCCCTTTTGAATTTTGAAAAGAAATTTGAGGCACATTCAACTCCTTATGTCCCGCCTTTGATTCATCGGGTCTATCACCATCAGAATACCACTTGAACCACCTGTCAACCCTCCGGTCATCCATGAATCATAATCGGCTTCTATCTTCAGCCATCGAGAATCACTCTGAAAAGGTTTCTTAAACTGAGCACGCAACCAAGGGCTATACATGTATTTATCTCTGGAAATAGGAGGTAGATCATAGAGCTTTGAACAAAATCTATCAGTATGTCCGATCACTCCACAGAAATAACAAAAGGTGGGAAATCTTTCATATTTGAAGTCCGCCCAAAACCAATCTACACCCCTCTTAGACAACTGCATCTTCCTCTCAATGGTTGACGGACATCTATGCTAACCCTAACTCGCATGTATTCCTTCCAAAAACCAGTGAAGTTCTTCTCATTCGATGATACACAACTCTCCATATACTCACCAACAGTTCTAGCAATAGTTTGAGACATAAAACAACTATGTAAATTATGCACCTGTATCCATATCTCCATATGCGTTAGTTCAACAGCTCTAGGGTTTTCTCGTGGTTTTAGCTCCTTCAGAATTAATAGGTGTTGCATAAAACTCCATGGACCATTATTCAAAACCTTTGTAACGCCGTAGGCATGAAAAAACTAAAAAATGAAAACATTATTGTTTAGTTCTTTGACAAACATCCCAGGATCAGGTCTCCAAGCAATGGCCATTGTATGTTGGAAAGCATCAAAGTTAATAGCCCTATCAGAAAAGAGACGACCCACTACGCAAAATCTCCGTGTTGCCCTACATTAGTATTGTCATCTTCCTCACCAATAAGGACCCTCCCTTGTAATTCCGCCTGATCTAATTGGGCTGTAAGCTGTATGATCAAATCATTAGACTTGGTGGTTGAGCCATGCCGAAAAAAAAAAAGGATTTTAGAAAAAGATGAAACTAGAATGATTGAAATTAGGATTTAAAAATGATGAAAAGAGGGAGGGACAAAAGAGAAATACAGAGAATAGAAAAATGATAATGATTAGAGAATAATAGAATGAGGGAAAATCAATGTAGATCTGTCATAGCAATCATTAAAGAACCTTGTAAATAGAAAAATGAAACCCATGGCGGGAGAGAGAGTATACATATAATATCTATAATCTAGATCTATCTATCTATTCAGTAATTCTATAATCTATATCTATCTATTCTATAATTTTTATTCTATTTATATTTAAGTTTTATTTTATTATTGTTTTAAATTAAATTCTAAAAAATAATTTAATAGTTAAAAATTATTAATTAGTTATTAAAAAACATAAATTTACAAAATAAAATTTGAACCGATTAAATTAATTTATATTTAAATTATAATTTATTAAAGATTAATTTTAATTATTTTATATTTATGTTAAATTTATTTGAAATACACTTTATTATTTTCTTTTATAATTAAATATGAATTTTAATTTATTTTTTAGGACTTTTATTTTATTATAATTATTTGTTATTTAATAGTTTGAAAAATTAAATGGAAGCTTATATTTTTGAAAATAAATTATAGTATGATAATTATATTAAAAGATATTTTATTTTAATATTTATAAATTGATTATTTTTTTAATTTAAAATATTTTTAATCAAAGTAGGTATGATCCTATTTAAATAAGGATTTATTAGAATTATACTTAAAATTGAATTATATATAATAATTAATTGACAAATTTTATATATGAAGTATTCTATTAGTATGAAGAATTAAATTTAATTAGCTATTTAATTTAAATTAATTATTTTAATTTTTATATTTAAAATATTTTAGAATTTATATAGATTTGAATACTTACTTTTATTTCTACTTTAATTTTATTTTATTATTGTTTTAAATAAAATTCTAAAACATAAAAGTTAAAAATTATTAATTAGTTCTTAAAAAACATAAATTTACAAATTAAAATTTAATTTTTATTAAAAATTCTTTCTTTGAAAAACTATAATAATATCTAAAAAAAATTACCCGATTTATATAAAGAATTTATTAAAAAGTCTATTATTTATTTTTTCTAATCTTAATAACTTTGTCCTGTACAATATACTTTTATTTATTATTTATAAATTTCATATAGTAATTCTATTAATTAATTTTAACGGTTAACAATTTATATATTTTTTTTATCACATTAAATATTTTTATATAATTTTTTCAACTTATATTCATGTAAATTTAAACAACTTATTTATTAAATTCTAAATCACTTATTTATTAATTTTTTTTATCCACTTCGATCCATATAAATTAATTTATAAAGTAAAATATATAATAATTTTTTTAAAAAAATATTTTTACAATACCAATCTAATTATAAACAATTGAAATTTACGATAATAATTAATAGTATATAATATTTTTCTAATATTGCAAAAAAAAATTATATTAACTTAAAAATCAGAATTTTTGCAATATCATCTAAATTTAAAATATTTTCAATCATCATATATAAAAAAATTTCAGCATTTTATTTTTAAAATTTTCATATTTTTTATCACATGAAATATCTCTCTATAGTTTTTATAACGTAGATCCATATAAATTTAAATCATTTATTTATTAAATTTCTTTTTACCCACTTCAATCACATTAAATATCTCTATAATTTTTATAACGTGCATCCATATAAATTTAAATTATTTATTTATTAAATTTTTTTTACCCACTTCAATCTCTATTAATTAATTTATAAGCAAAATATATAATAATTTTTTAAAAAATTATTTTTATCGTACCAACCAAATTATAAACAATTAAAATATATAATAACAATTAATAATATGTGATATATTTTTAATATTATAATAAAAAAATTATATAAACTTAAAAATCTAAATTTTAGCAATTTCAACCCGAGTTAAAATATTTTTAATCGGTATATATAAAAAAATTTCAGCATTTTATTTTTAAATTTTTCGTTTTTTATTATGTTAAATATCTCTATATAATTTTTATTTTATATACATTCATATAAATTTAAAGTACTAGTTTATTAAATTTTTTCCTTATTGTTATCTCTATAACTTAATTTATCAAGTAAAACATACGATAATTTTTTAAAAAATATTTTTACAATATCAACCTAATTATAAACAATTAAAATATACTATAACAATTACTAATATGTGATATTTTTCTAATATTACAATAAAAAAATTATGTTAACCTAAAAATTCTTTCTTTGAAAAAATATAATAATATCTAAAAAAATTACCCGATTTATATAAAGAATTTATTAAAAAGTCTATTATTTATTTTTTCTAATCTTAATAACATTTATCCTGTACAATATACTTTTATTTATTATTTATAAATTTCATATACTAATTCTATTAATTAATTTTAAATAAAAAATTATAACTTACGGCTAACAATTTATACTATATAAAAGCAGAAAAAAGGACAATAACTATTTTGATTGATTCAAAAATAACATAAGAATTTATTAATATTCTTAAAAAAATTTTAATTTAATATTAGGTTGATTGTCTATTTAAATTAATTATATTTTATCAAATTATTTATATTTAAATTTTATTTAATCAAAAATTAATTTTAATTATTTTATATTTATGTTAAATTTATTTGAAATACACTTTATTATTTCATTCTATAATTCTTACTACAACATTATAATAAAAATATAATATTCCAACAAAAAATTCTTACTACAACATTATAATAAAAAATTTCTACCATGATAATTCTTACTACAACATTATAATAAAAAATTTCAAAATATTATAATAAGAAATTTTGAAAAATATAATATTCCAACAAAAAATGGTATGGTGTTTAATTTGGATTATTTATTTATTTAATAAAATAATATAATATTAAATTGATAATATTATTATATAAACAGGTTAAAAAAAAGTCTTAGCTGTATGACAGATGAGAAAAAAAAGATAATTATAACAGAAAGACGAATAAAGAAGAAAAAGAGATTTTGACAAATTATAATCTCACAACAAAAAAAGTGATGAACATTAATGCAAAATAAAGAAATAGAGGGTATAATGCTTACATAGAGGACAAGTAGAATCATATGAAGAGAATGGTAAGCCATTTTATTTTAAAGTATATATATATATATATAGATTAATGTGCTAAGTATCATCCTATATGTTCACCAATTTACAAATTAAAAGATTCCACTCTATGTATCCATTGCTGTGCTAAGAGGTTTGAATCTGAAACGCCAACATTTTGTTGTCAAAATGATAAAGTCAAGTTTGCAATAACAAGAATACCAGATGATTTGCTAGATTTATTCACTACAACCAGTGATGAAGCAATGAAATTTAGGAAACATATTAAGTTATATAATAGTATCTTTGCATTCACATCTTTTGGTCTAACTTTAGACAAGGAACTTGCATCTGGTAGAAGGGTGTCTGCACTTTTCGTGCACAAGGACAAATATATCATGATTTCCTACCAAAAAATGGTAATCCACACTACAAATAAAATGAGAAACGTTCTAGATGGGCAATTAAATGAAAATACCATGAAAAAACTCATGAAAGTTCTTAAAGACAATCCTTATGCACAATTCTTCAAATCATTGAATGATGCTTGTTTACATGAGAACTTAGTAATTAAGATAGTAGCAAATGTAAAGCCAAATCAACGTGTGTACAACACACCAATAGCAGATGAAGTTGGAGCCATTTGAGTAGAAGATAATAATCCTAGTGGTCCATTAGAAAGAGAGATAATTATCCATGCTCATTCAGGAGTACAAATATAGAGTTAAGAATTACTTTAATTGTTGCGATCTATTACAGTATCCAATACTTAATTCTAGAGGAGAAAATGGATGGAATCAGACTATTGAGAAACAAACTCAAACATTAGAGAAAGTGGTAGACACAGTGATGACGATAGTGAATACCAGCTCCATTAACCAAATCTTTACATCAGCTATTACTGTCATAAAAAGTGAGGATAAAGGTAATAAACAAAAAATATAATGTATCTTCAATATATATATTTGTATATTTTTTTCAATGCAATATTAGTGAATGATTAATACTAAAAAATTGAATTATATTTTGATTTCAATTGTCAAAAGAGGAGGACTAGAAAATGTATCATGTAGAGAGTATTATTGTTATAAGCTACAGATAAGAGAAATTGAGGAATCAATAATTCTAATGGCCGGACGTCTATTTCAATAATTCATTGTAGACATGTACATAAAACTAGAAATAATAAAACTTGATTCTTTTAGAACACAACAATCACATATCAAGTCAGAATTATATCAAGGAATAGTAGATAGTGTTAGATAAGGAGAAATAAGAGGAAACAAAGTTGGTAGAGGGAGTATATTGCCCGCATCATTCATTGGATGTCCAAAAGATATGCATAAATGATATATTGATGCCAATGGCTTTGGTACAACAACATGGTAAGCCTGATCTTCTCATTATTATAATGAGTAATCCAAAATGGGAAGAAATAAAGTATGAGTTAAGACCATCAGAAGTACCTCAAAATAGACCTGACTTGACTTCTAGAGTATTTCCAGCAAAACTCTAGGACTTAAAAGACCAATTATACAATAAGGAAATTTTAAAAAAAAGTTGTAGAACATGTACATGTAATCAAATTTCAGAAGAGAGGATTACGATATGTACATATGTTAGTCATATTTCAACCGGGCAACAAGCTAACAAATCCAGATGACTATGATAAATATGTTAGTGCAGAGATACTGGATGAGAATAAATACCCAGAATTTCTAGAGATGGTTGTATGATTGATGGAAAATGTAGGTTCCACTATCCTAGACCATTTACTTCAAAAACAATATAAGAAAAAGATGAATACCCTATATACAAAAGACCAAATATAATGTACTATGTTAGATAACAAATGAGTTGTTCCTTACAATCTATATCTCTTGACAAGATACAACTGCCACATAAATGTTGAGATATGTGTTGGCTTCAAGAGAGTTAAATATTTATATAAGTACATCTATAAAGGATATGATAGGATCTCAGTTTGCATGTCCTATGAAGATGAACCCATAGATGAAGTACAACAATTTCAAGATGCAAGATGGGTGTCAGCTTAAGAAGCTATATGGAGAATATTTGAATTTTAGCTCAATGAAATAAATAATATCAGAAACTAATTGTTCGACTGCAATAATAATCAAATATTACAATAATATTAACTAATTTCAAATATAATCAAATATTACAATAATATTAACTAATATAATGATTTCAATAATGTAGTTAACATGTATTCAGAAACTAATTGTTCGACTGCAATAATAACCTTGAAGAATGCAAAAACCATAAAAATATAATGTGACTTTATATTTTAATATTAATATTTATATTTTATCAATTATATTTTATTATTCTTAATGACAATTCTTTAACGATTATATTATAAAAAAAATGATGAGTATATTAGTATGAACAATCTGGAAAACAGTTAATTAAATTAGTTATATATAAAATTATGAGTATATCATATTGCTATAAAATATCCATAGATTTATTTAATAATTACAAAAATATTTTTTAACTTGTTAAAGATAATCTAACAATTATTATTATCTAATTTTTTAAAATTTAATTTACTAAATATATTTCATATTTAAATTCAAATTGACTAAACACCATTTGATTATTTTCATTATAATTTTAAAAATAGCTCTAAGGTAAAAGTTTTTTTACATGTATATCAATACATCTCTAATAATATAGTTTAGTAATAATAAATTTATTACTGATAAATACTAAATTTTTATTTATGTTGCGCTAATGGCAATCAATTTATTATTAAAAAAATTTAAATAACAAGAATTTATATATCAAATAAAATCTGTACATAAATTCAATTTTTTAATAAAAAATTAAAATCAAATTTCAATATTATTAAAATTAATATAAAATAAAATTTAAAATTATTTAAATAATAATTATAATTTATACTAAAAACTCTATTATAATTTGCAATTTATATCAACCTAAAATTTAGATTTTTAGGTTGATATAATTTTTTATTATAATATTAGAAAAATATCACATATTATTAATTGTTCTCGTATATTTTAATGGTTTATAATTAAGTTGATATTGTAAAAATATTTTTTTTAAAAAAAATTTCTTAACGATAAATTATTAAATGAGATTTTATATCTTAAATTTTGTAGTTTTTATATAGAGATGTAAAGAATAGTAAAAATAAATTGAAATATAGGAAAATGAGTTGATATTGAAGTAATGGCGATACAAAGATATTTAATGTGATAAGTTAATATAACAAATTAGTTCTTCAAATTATATTAAATTAGTTAATATAATAAATTAGTTCTTTATTTAATATACATTTAAAAGCACTAATTTATTTTTTTTTCATTTTTATCCCCATAAATTAATTTCTCAAGCAAAATATATAATATTTTTTAAAAAATATTTTTATAAATACCAATCTAATAATAAACAATTAAAATATATGATAAAATTAATAATATGTGATATTTTTTTAATATTAACATAAAAATCTAAATTTTAACAATTTCATCTAAATTTGAAATATTTTTAATCAGCATATAAAGAAATTTCAACATTTTATTTTTAAAATTTTCATATATTTTATAACATTAAAAATCTCTATATAATTTTTTTCATCATACATTCATATAAATTTATTAATTTTTTTATCCATTTCGATCTCTATATATTAATTTATCAAGTAAAATATATAATAATTTTTTAAAAAAATATTTTTACAATATCAACCTAATTATAAAAAATTAAAATATACAATAATAATTAATAATATGTTATATTTTTCTAATATTGCAATATAAAAAAAATTATATTAAGCTAAAAATCTAAATTTTAACAATTTCATTCAAATTTCAAATATTTTCAAAGAAATTTCAGTATTTTATTTTTAAAATTTTCATATTTTTTATCATATTAAATATCTATATAAATTTAAAACACTTATTTATTAAATATACGATAAAAATTAATAATATGTGATATTTTTTCAAATATTACAATAAAAAATTATATAAACTTAAAAACATAAATTTTAGCAATTTCAACCCGATTTAAAATTTTTTCAATAAGCATATATAAAGAAATTTCAATATTTTATTTTTAAAATTTTCATATTTTTTATCACCTTAAATATTTCTATATAATTTTTATTTAATATACTAATTTTCCCCCCATTTTTATCTCTATAAATTAATTTATAAGGAAAATATGTAATACTTTTTTTAAAAAAAAAAATATTTTTAGAATACCAACTTAATTATAAACCATTAAAATATACGATAAAAATTAATAATATGTGATATTTTCTAATATTGCACTAAAAAAATATATAAACTTAAAATTTATAAATTTTAATAAAGGATAAATATATTTTTTAAATAAAATATAGAATAATAGATAGGATAATAGATTAACTATAAAATGCTATTTTTTTATGATAAAGGTTAGTATTTATTAAATGCTTTTATTATTATGCACACCGTTTAATCATTTTTATATTTTTATGTATTATAATCACTTAGTTTGAGAATTATGTAAATTTTACCTTTTTTTCATGATTTTTATCTATTATAATTGATTTAGAGAATAAAAGAATAGGGAAAATCAATATAGATCTGTCATAGCAATCATTAAAGAACCTTATATTTACAAGAGAAAAATGAAACCCCATAGCGGGAGAGACAGTATGCATATAATATCCAAGCAATGGCTATTGTATGTTGGAAAGCATCAAAGTTAACAGCCCTATCAGAAAAGAGACGACCCACTACGCAAAATCTCCATTCTCCGTGTTGCCCTACATTAGTATTGTCATCTCCCTCACCAATAAGGACCTTCCTTTGTAATTCCGCCTGATCTAATTGGCTGTAAGCTGTATGATTAAATCATTAGCACTTGGTGGTTGAGCCAACTAAATGTGGCAGGAATCAAGAATGCAAGCGCAATGGCAAATTTAAATGATCTATTTATGTGGTTCCTCTTTTTGGACAGAGTATATAGCAGGCAGCTGTGACTTCAGGTCGAGAAAGTGTTTAGCTTTATTTCATTACATGAGGGCTTAACATGTAGTCATATTTGGTGATGCAGTATTTTTCTTTCATAGCTGGGAGATTTGCAGAGGCTCACCTGGACAAATAAACCAGGATTGTTTCTTAACAGGTTGGTATTTGCATATTTTTATATAAATCTTTGGTTATCATCTGTTTAAGTTAAATCTTTAGTCTTCTTGTATTTCTTAAGACAAGTAACAGATGAGATTTTTTTCGTATAAACTAGTATAAGAAAACTCTCCACCATAAGATTTTTGGAACTATGATTTTACAACGCTTTGTTGTATATATGTACAGCAGGACAACATTCTCAATGAGATTGCCATGTGGCCAACTCTCATTTCAGATAATAAAATATATCTTCTGCCTTATTATGTGCTGTATTTTCTTTAATTAATTATCATACTTTAATTAGTAAATACCCTTTTTTTTTCTCTTTTTCTGAAACATACTGAATCTCTAGTTCATAGAAGGCCAAGTGTCAGTACAAGAATGGGCCCCACTATTAAACTTCTGAAAAATGTTATACTTTGTAATACAAAAAGGTCATTTAATAGGCAACAAATGATGAAAGACCCCATCTCCATAAGCTGAGAAAATAAGAAAAAACTTCAATATTGGAAGATCAAATCTAAAGACAACAATGAATTTCGGTGAGGAACAGCATCTATATAAAGTTGGTGAAGCTTTATCTTGGTATTTTCCACATATATATATTCACGTAAGAACTAATTGAATGGAGTGTTTAATAGCTGAAATTAACGAATAATTAATTAATAAATTTTTAAAATTATTTAGAATGTTTAATATATTTTTTAAAATTAATATATTAACTAATTAGTAAATCTTTTTCTTAAAGATTAATTAGAGACAATAATATTTTATTTATTTCACATACTACTAATGATTTAAATAAACTGTATTTACATTTGTCCACCATCAATTATGAATTCAAGGGCTAATATATTTAATTCAAGTATGAATTGTGAAATTGAAAATTAATCTACGTGACTATATAACTGATATTGCTCGGTACTATGTTCACTCAAATTATAGACACGAGTCGCTCGTAATTTCCAGTGATAAAATCTGATTTTATACTTATCATTTAAATCAATGCTTGACATCTGGATGATAATATTTAGATTCGGATCAATAATTTTTCATTCGGATAGAAACACATCATTTAGAAAATATCATTCAAACGTTAACTCTTTGACTATCTTATGAATAACTAATCAATATTAACCTGTTAATTATATATAGTGGTGAACAAAGTGAGTAATATTCAGTTGAAATTAAAAAAATTGATTGAATTAAATTAATTTAAAATTTTAGTTTTATTTTTTATTCAATTCAATTCGGTTTGATTTTTAATTTTAAAAATTTTAATTATTTCAGTTCGATTTGATTTTAATAAAAAAATTTAAAAAATTAAATCGAACCGATTAGTGATAATAATACGTTATTTTCAATAATATAGAGAAATTAAATAATATTAAGATTAAAATATTTTAATTAAATTTTAAATACTAAAAATAAATAGTAAAAAATAAAATATTTATTAAAAATTAAAACTGATCAAATCGAATCGAATTGAATTGAATGAGATCGATTCAGTTTGATTCGATTTTTAATTAAAATCAGTTTGATTCGATTTTTATAAATACTAAAATTTTAATTTTTAATTTATTCAAATCGATTTGATTTTAAATCGAACCGAATGAATAATCATCCCAAACTATATGCATATAATGTTAATGAGGATATTTAGTTTAACTTTTTCACCTAGATAATACATTTTGAAAGAGCTATTTTATCTGTTTTGTAAACTCTTTGAAAAGGCAGCTGATTCATTTTAGAAATTTTTTTTATCAGACTGATAATTAATTAGACCTTATTTTTTATTTAAATAATATTATTCTTTTAGTATATATTAATTATAAAATTTATATATTTAAATAAATTATTTATAAATATAAATATAAAATATTATAATAATTGTATTAACGGTAATCTTTATTTTTTATATAATTAAAATATTTATATATATATTTAAAATATTACTTATTGAAAATATAATAAATTTAATATGATTAAAATAATTAACATACAAAAAAATTATAAAAATAAAGTCACAAAAAAAATTACTGAATTAACTAAAATACTGAAGAATAATTTTTATAATCATCGCAAGGACAAATTGATACTTTTAGCTATTTTTTGTACGTTCATCACTCTCTTATAAATGAGGACAAATAAATTTTATTTTTTTTTTATTTTTTTTTTTATTTTTCACTCGTTTAAATATGAAGAGATTTTTTTTTTATTTTCTTTCTCTTCCCATTTCTATCCAAACAAAGTGTTAATTGGGAAATTTTGTTTTTAACAAAATATATTATTAAGGCACAAATGCAGATGGCTACAGAAATATTGACAGGCAAAAACCGCTCCTTCAAAGCTTGTATGTCCCCTGGTGATAGCCGGAGAACTGCCCAATCTCTCTCCTCCATGCAACTGGCGAGCAAACCAACAAAACCACTACACTCACCAAAACCATCGTTTTCTCTTTTGAAATCTCTTTCAGGGAAAAAAAAAGAAAAAAGAAATCTCTTTCTTTCTCCTCTAAAACCTCACCTGCAATGGCTTTCTTCTCATTTGGGCTATACCATCTCCAACCAACCAATTTAAGAAACAATCCGTCCGCTTTCCTTCTTCCCTTAATCTGTCTTCACTTCATTCTCAGTTTTGTTTGGCTTTATCTCCACTTAGATTAGGTTCAAGATTGCTTGGCAGTGGTCTTCTTGCAAGAGCTGAAGATAAACAAAATAGGTACTTTTGGTTCCTCTCTTCGCCATATAGTTTTCGCTTTCCCTCCCGCGATTACATTATAGGTACTTTTGGTTCCTCTCTTCTCTCTCTGTTCTTCCTCTGTGTCTGTATCTCCCTCAAACCCTTCGATTCGATCCAATCTGAGAAGCCTATGTGAATCTTTATCGTAATTTGGGGAAATCTAGGGTTTTTGCTTCTGAGTTTTGTTTCATTTTCTCGTGATGTGTTGGTAAATTGTTGATTGGAGATTGTTTTTATGATTGTTCGGGCGTTAGGGTTTGAGGATCTGAGTAAGGTTACGTGTTAAGTGGGCGTTTTTTTTGGTAAATTCAAAGATGTTTTGGCGTGGCGTCGCCGGTGAGTGCTTTTTTTTTCTTTTTCATTTCTTAAATTGTTTCTTTCATTCTTGATTCGCATCACGTATTTATGAATGCATCTTCGTGTTAGTTTAGCTTTTTTGTTTCCTTATTGTCCCTTTTTTTTTTCCTTCCTGGTTGCTGGGGAGTGTGGAAAAATAGAAGCAAATGGATATTTTGAATTCCAGTGGTTTACTGTGTCTCGGACCCATCGTAGACTGAAACTTTTGTCTGATTCATATGTATAACGTATTTCCCTTTTCTTTAACGGAGGTGGCGCTGGGTGGGGAAGGTTGATCATACATTTTGAATTATTTTTTAAGGCAAACTGATAATTTTCTTTCACTAGATTTGTTAAAACGAAGAAGTAGCTACTTAGGGGAATCAGGTGTGCCATGTTGCCCACCTCATCCATGGGTAGCCTTCAACGCCCAATGTAATAATGGCAGTAAAACGAGACCAAATCAACTTGAAATTATTTTTATCCAATGCATTCACACGCAAATGTTTTGGATGTTCTAGGAAGAAAACTGTGTTTCTATAAATTGTTGACACTTTAGACCTTTTGCTGATAGAGTTACACGTTTTGAAGTTGGTTTTCTTGGAACATGCTTCCTTGAATTTCTAAGGTTTCCAATTTCAGAAATTCATAATGTGATGCTGTACTTGTTTAACGACTTTGAAATTTGAAGGCATTATAATTGGAATATTGGAGATTGTACCTTCTTAAAATCTTAATTTATTAGCGGTGTGCATCTGGGGATTGTAAAGTCAGCATGCTGAAAAGTCGAACTGCATTACTCTTTGTGATCACAGTATATGGGATAAGACCTCTGTTGGGAGTCACTATCATTTGTAAATTGTTATTGATCTGCTAGTGCTAACCACAATATTCATGTCTTTGCTGTTTGGACTTAAGTCTCACGCTCTCACTTTTGGTTGCATATCTATGTATAACATGGATACAATTGATTAACCACCTCTATCTTTTGGCGTGTGGGGGTGGGGGACCATGCTTGTGTGCCCACGATAAAAAGAATACTATAGAACTTCTTCTGTTATCCACACACACACAAGTTAGGATATGGCGGTCGCTGGCACTTTGGGTGTGCTCACCATTATCTACTTTTGATATCTTTCTCTGTGCCTTATGTTGTTCAGTTTATCTCTTCTGAGTGATGTAATTATCAGTCTGCCTGAGTCAACTCTGTGAAACTTGTGTAATCCAATGTCCTTTTTGTAACCCTAAATGCTTGAAAGCCCTTCTTGCTCTTAACTGTGAAGTTTGGATGATTGGATCCCTTGTTTTGTTTAGTATTATGAATTTTGGTTTGGCTTTTGTAATTTATTTGATAGTTGCCTAATTTTCTGTACTTACCATTTTATGTTTGGATGTGTTGTATAAATGCAAAGGGTGAGTCTTAAAATTTTTTTGTTGGATAATTTTGTGAATGTTTAAGGTGGAGACAATTTTGGACAAGGACAACTTTACACTCGAGGAGCTGCTTGATGAGGATGAAATTATTCAAGAATGCAAAGCTCTAAATGGACGTCTTATCAATTGGTAATGTCTTTTTATGGCTAATTGCTCTATTGCTTCTCCTTGCTTTTTCTATAAAAGTTCTCTTTAAGAATTTTGTTAATTGAGGAGATTTTTGTAATTTATTTATTGGAATTATATTTAAATAAAATTGTAAATAAGTAAAATAGAATTATAAATAAGTAAAATTTAAAATTTAAATTAATCAAATATATTTAATTAGAAATTTAAATTTAAATATTTTATATAGTATACTTTTTTTAATTTGAAAAAGAGCGTTTTAATTTTTTAATGACTCTGTCTTTAAACAATGTAAATTTAAATTAATCAATATATTTAATATAAATTTAATTTTATATGAAAATAATTTTAATAACTATTAAATTTGTATAAATTAAATTAAAATGAATATATGAATTTAAATTATAAAAAAAACTTAATTTAATTATTATCAAATTTATCTAATATTAAGTGTAAGCTCTATATATATTAAATGGCTCACATTAGCAAGTGATCCAAAACCAATGAGTTTTATCTTTTTAATATACATTAAATAAACGCAAATAGAAGCCAATTAGAGATAGTCTAATTTCATCTTTTTGTATTTAAAGAGTAGAGAGCAGGTGCTTCAGTGTACTTTTTAGGGCTAATGGTATAAAATATTATGAACTTTGCACGCTCTGTTGATTGTGTTGCTTATGTGGGGTTGAGAACTTGAGATGGAATACAAGTAGACAACACAGACTCATTTGTGATTCCTTTCTCACTATTGACACTTGATATAATGAAAGTTGTACAAATATGGCAAGTACATAATAGATATGTGGGTTGTAATTAATATTGCATGAGAAGAACTTTATATTGGTATAATTATTAGAAGCATTAATCTGAGTTGAAAATTGTGTTTGTGATTGAATGAAGTTTGGGGGTTAAAGGTTGAGAGTTCATTGAAGTGAAATTTTATTATTCATAGATGGAATTAGAACCAGTTTAGGATGGAGACTCTAGAGTATTTTTGGTAGGAAAAAATGTCATGAAATACATGACAACAATTAATTGCAAAAATAAGAGAAGCACCACGGAACGTGACATCTCCATTTTAGGTAGTTAAATAATCTTATAGGGGTGTTGCAGTTAGTGGTATTAGAGCTAACGTTTAGGCCGTTCTAGGTACTTAGGAGAAGGAACAAGTATAAGCAAATGTATATACCTTATAAGTTAAGGTCAGGATACAACTCTACTATAGGTTTTTGTAAGTTGTCTAAGAATGTTATTTGACATTCAATATGTGTTAGAAGATAGAGGTGATAGTCTAAAGTCGTGATCGCAATAATCTATTCAATGTTACAAATGTGTGTATTGTAAGCTGCAGATTACATTATGGACATTGGAGCATTGAGTGGAAATTGTGTGCATCGCTTTTAAGAATCTGCTAGGATATGGTAGATGCCTTATATCTGATGCAGTTGTATCATGACAAGTTTCTAATTGCTATAAAGTGACTTCTAATAAAAGTTTATATCCTTTTAAAATAAAATACTAGAGACATCAGCAATAAGGTATAGGAAAATTCTACGATAGCGACAATGAACTCGAAAAACATAATTGTTTTTGTGTTGTTTCTCATTAAAAAGAGGAATTTTATAAACATTATGATATAAGAGAAATGAAAAAAAGGAGAGCCATGATTAGATGAAATAGGCTAGAACATGTCAGTGACCAATCATCTTGTTCACTTTTTACTGTAACGATTGTTTGATATCGAAACATAGTCATAACCTTTGAGGGAAATAAATTTGGATTATCATAATACCAGATTGAAGGGTTTTAAAGAAAGATTAATTATTTATAGGATTATAGATAAAAATAAAGCCACAAAAGAAATCATTGAATTAGCTAAGATATAGGAGAACAATTTTCATAAAGGGACCATGAGTGAATTAGATCCTTAATATTGTCAAAACTTGTCTATAACTTAGGATAAAAGCATACAGAAGTACCTAAAATGAATAACTTGGAAAGCTTGTCAAAGAAACGGCAATTAGCATGCTAATAGGTGCAATTTATGATATAAAACAACACTTGAAAGGCAGTGTCACAGTCTAGATATAAAATGCAAGTTGGCATTTAAAGTTATAAAGTATAGACGAAGAGTCGCAACTACCCGAAATTCTCATTCACTAGCGGACTAAATGAAATAGTTGTTTGAAAAAAAAAAAGGATAATGGCATAAAAAAATCCAAAATTTTATTGCTTGGCACAATAAATTAGGATTTAAAAATATTTAGCGATTCTTTTCAAATTTGAATTGAAAGTGGGGAGCATCTGTCGGTAGCAAGCCACATTGTATTTTTTCATTACTTGACGGTGGACTCTATGCTACACCTTGAATAACCAAGGTGAGACATTAATTCTCGTCCTTCGCACAAAAAATTAGTCTTCTCGCTTCACTACCATTTTGGCCTCAAAAAAGGAGATATTGCCTTCGTTCTTTCTCCTAACTCTATTCACCTTTCGATCTTTAAACCTGAGATTCTTCACCAAATTCAGCTGTCGAAACCTGTAATTGGGTTCGTCACGTCGAATGGTGCTCATACAATTCCTAATCTCAGAACAATCATACTCGACTCTCCCGAGTTTGAATCGCTAATGATGAGTCTAGCTCACTGTGGAGAAATGGAAGGAGAAAAGGTTTACTAATTGGACCCTGTGACGATTCTCTATCCTCACGGACTACTGGTCGAGTTAATGGAGTGATTTTGACTCATCGAAATTTCACATATATGGTGGCTGCAAGTCATGCGGTTTACACGACTCGGATGGCAGCTGCAATTTCCTTTTTCCCATTGCCTCATTTTCATGTTTATGGTTTGTGTTATTTCGTGACTGCTTTAACTATAGGAGCGGCGGTGGTGTCCATGGTTAAATTTGATATGAAGGCAATGTTGACAGTAATTGAGGAGAGTAAGGTCACTCACGTAGCACAGACTGCACCGGCGGTGGTGCTGATGACTAAGGATCCTAGGTTGTTAGACGACTATGATTTGAGCTCTCTAGATATTGTAGCCTGCAGAGTTGCTTCGCTTAGGAAAAGCGTAGTTAAACTATTTCGGCAATAATTTCCAAATTTGACTTTCAGTTAGGTTCGTGAGACACCAAACTTGGATTTTTAGCATTAACCGGTGGTTAATTTCTCACATTGGTTATTCAATGTGTAGCGTATGATCCACCGTTAAGTAATAAAAAAATATATAAGGAACGTCACGTTAGCCACCGGCAAATGCTCCCCCACTTACATTTCAAATTTGAATTGAATCGCTAAATGTTTTTAAATTCTAAGTTATTGTAGCAAGTAAAATCTTTTTAATTAAAATGCAAAAAATCTTTAAAGGTTTAAATTTTTTATGCCATTATCCAAAAATATATTAATAAATAATGTGGTCACTCAATCCATTATTCCTTTCTCATTGTTGACACTTGGTATCTATGAAGTGTTGATTTGAGTTGAAAATTGTGTTTGTGGTTGAAGGAAGTTTAGGAAAGTTAAGATTGAGAGTTCACTGAATTGAAATTTTATCATTCACAGATGGAATGAGGACCAATATAAAGAGGAGACGGTGCCGAATTTTCGATAGGAAAAAACCTTTTGATTAAAATTTAAAATCCTCAAAGATTTGGAATATTTATGCCATTGTCCCTAAAAATATTACTAAACAAGACACTCATTCGCGATTCCGTTCTCACTATTGAAACATGACATAATGAAAATTGTACAAATATGGCATATACATAATAGATATGTGGGTTGTAATTAATATTGCATGAGAATAATTTTGTTTTGGTATAATTATTAAAAGCGTTGATCTGAGTTGAAAATTGTGTTTGTGATTGAATGAAGTTTGGGGGTTAAAGGTTGAGAGTTCATGGAAGTGAAATTTTATTATTCATAGATGGAATTAGAACCAGTTTAGAAAGGAGACTCTATAGTATTTTCAGTAGGAGAAAATGTCATGAAATACATGATAATAGTTGATTGAAAAAATAAGAGAAGCACCACCGAACCTGGCATCTCTATTTCGGTTAGTTAAATAACCTTATAGGGGTGTTGCAGTTAGTGGTATTAGAGCTAATGTTTAGGCCGTTCTAGGTATTAAGGAGAAGGAACAAGTATAAGCAAATGTTTATACGTTATAAGTTAAGGTCAGGATATAACTCTACTATAGGTTTTTGTAACTGGCTAAGAATGTTATTTGACATTCAACATGTATTAGAAGATTGGGGTGATAGTCTAAAATCGTGATCGCAATAATCTATTCAATGCTGCAAATGTGTGTATTGTAAGCTGCAGATTACATTATGTACATTGGAGCATTGATTGGAAAGTTTGTGCATCACTTTTAAGAATCTGCTAGGATATGGTAGATGCCTTATATCTGAAGTTGTTTCATGACAAGTTTCTAATTACTATGAAGTGACTTCTAATAAAAGTTTATATCCTTTTAAAATAAAATACTAGAGACATCAGCAATAAGGTATAGAAAAATTCTATGATAGCGATAATGTACTCGAAAAACATATTTGTTTTTTGTGTTGTTTGTAATTAAAAGGAGGAATTTTATATATATTATAATACAAGATAAATGAAAAAAAGGAGAGCCATGAGTAGGTGAAATAGGCTAGAACATGTCAGTGACCAATCTTCTTGTTCACTTTTTAGTGTAACGATTGTTTGATATCGAAACATAGTCATAACCTTTTAGGGAAATAAATTTGAATTATCATAATACAAAATCGAAGGGTTTTAAAGAAAGATTAATTAGCTAAACATTATGTAAATGTGGATTGAAGATACAAGAAGAGTACACACATAAAATAAGTGATAGTTATAAGATGGTAGGTATGATTAAGGAGTTAGTTTAGATAGTTATTGTTTATTAAAAGTTTAGTTGTTATCTATATTGGTGATATAGTTAGATTTTAAACGCTTTAATCGATACAAGTAATTATTATTGATGAGTTATATTGATATTTGTTTATATATAAATTTGTGTGTATATATATATATATATATATACATGTTTTGAATATTGATATCTAGTTTCTTAATAATATTGTGCAAAATATAGCTATGAAAATATAATTATTTATGTTTTCTTAGTTATTTACTGGATTCTAAATATAATGTGATAATGTGGTTGATTATTAGCTAGAATAAATTATGTTAGTATAAACTTTATGTTATTATCTATTGTTAAGAGCTACGTAGACCTGATCCTCTATTGGAGGTACGTAGGCAGCCTTCGGGTGCGGTCCAAAGATAATAAATGTTAAGACTTTAATTAGCAAATAGCAACGGTGTAAATTCAAGCTATATTAGTAGATTTTCACGTCGAATAAATTACTTAATGAAAATTTAATAAGTTTAGTATGACTAAAATAATTAGCATGCAAATAATAATATTTATAAGATTATAGATAAAAGTAAAGCCACAAAAGAAATCACTGAATTAGTTAAGATATGGGAGAGCAATTTTCATAAAGAGACCATGAGTGAATTAGACCCTTAATATTGCCAAAACTTGACTATAACTTAGAGTAGGAGCATACTGAAGTACCTAAAATGAATAACTTGGAGAGCTTGTAAAAAAAACGGCAATTGGCATGCCAATAGGTGTAATTTATGATATAAAACAACACTTGAAAGGCAGTATCACAGTCTAGATATAAAACGTAAGTTGGCATTAGAAATTAGAAGTTATAAGGCATAGACAAAGTGTCGTAGCTACCCCGAATCCTCATTCACTAGCAGACTAAATTAAATTGTTGCTTGAAGAAAAAAGGATAATGGCATAAAAAAATCCAAAATTTTATTTCTTGGCACAATGAATTAAGATTTAAAAATATTTGGCGATTCTTTCCAAATTTGAATTGAAAGTTTGGGAGCATCTATCGGTAGCAGGCCATATTGTATTTTTCTATTACTTGACGGTGGACTCTACGCTACACCTTGGATAACCAAGGTGAGATATTAATCCTTGGTTAGTTAAGTTAAAATTCTTAATTGGTGTAGAAAAACATAAAACGCTCTCTTCGATGCCGTCACTCTCTGTCGAATTTATTTTCCCGACTTCGTCCTTCGCACAAAAAATTAGACTTCTCGCTTCACCACCATTTTGTCTTCAGAAAAGTAGATATTGCCTTTGTTCTTTCTCCTAACTCTATTCACCTTTCGATTCTTTATTTCTGTATCTTCTCTCTCGGTGTCGTTAGGTCTCCTTAAGAATCAATTATCTTTAAACATGAGATTCTCCACCAAATTCAGCTGTCAATACCTGCAATTGTGTTCGTAACGTCGGATGCTGCTCGTATAATTCCTAATCTCAAAACAATTGTACTCGAGGGAAGGTTTACCGATTGGACCCTGCGATGATTCTCTATCCTTACGGACTACTGGTCGAGTTGATGGAGTGGTTTTGACTCATCGAAATTTCACATGTATAGTGGCTGTAAGTCATGAGGTTTACACGACCTGGATGGCAGCTGTAACTTCCTTTTGCCTTATTTTCATGTTTATGGTTTATGTTATTTCGTGAGGGCTTTAACTATGGGAGCGACGGTGGTGTCCATAGGTAAATTTGATATGAAGACAATGTTGACAGTAATTTAGGACCAAAGGTCACTCACGTAGCACAGACTGCACCGGCGGTGGTGCTGATGACTAAGGATCCTAGGTTGTGAGACGGCTATGATTTGAGCTCTCTAGATGTTGGAGACTATAGCGTTGCTTCGCTTAGGAAAAGCATAGTTGAATTGTTCCAGCAACAATTTCCAAATTTGACTTTAAGTCAGGTTAGTTAAACACCAAACTTGGATTTTTACCATTAACTTGCAGTTAATTTCTCACATTGGTTATTCAATGTGTAGCGTATGATCCACCGTTAAGTAATAAAAAAATACAGATGGAACGTTACTTTAGCCACCGGCAAATGCTCTCCCACTTACATTTCAAATTTGAATTGAATCGTTAAATGTTTTTAAATTCTAAGTTATTGTAGCAAGTAAAATCTTTTTAATTAAAATGCAAAAAATCTTTAAAGGTTTAAATTTTTTAAGCCATTATCCAAAAATATATTAATAAATAATGTGGTCACTCAATCTATTATTCCTTTCTCATTGTTGACACTTGGTATCTATGAAGTGTTGATTTGATTTGAAAATTGTGTTTGTGGTTGAAGGAAGTTTAGGAAAGTTAAGATTGAGAGTTTACTGAATTGAAATTTTATCATTCAAAGATGGAATGAGGACCAATATATAGAGGAGACGGTGCCGAATTTTCGATAGGAAAAAACCTTTGGATTAAAACTTAAAATCCTCAAAGATTTGGAATATTTATCCCATTGCTTCGAAAAAATATTACTAAACAAGACACACTCATTTGCGATTCCTTTCTCACTATTGAGACTTGACATATAGAAAATTGTACAAATATGGCATGTACATAATAGATATGTGGGTTGTAATTAATATTGCATGAGAAGAGTTTTATTTTGGTATAATTATTAGAAGAGTTTATCTGAGTTGAAAATTGTGTTTGTGATTGAATAACGTTTGGGGGTTAAAGGTTGAGAGTTCATTGAAGTGAAATTTTATAATTCATAGATGAAATTAGAACCAGTTTAGAAAGGAGACTCTAGAGTATTTTCGGTAGGAAAAAATATCATGAAATACATGATAATAGTTAATTGAAAAAATAAGAGAAGCACCACGAAACGTGACATCTCCATTTCGGTTAGTTAAATAACCTTATAGGAGTGTTGCAGTTAGTGGTATTAGAGCTAACGTTTAGGCCGTTCTAGGTATTAAGGAGAAGGAACAAGTATAAGCAAATGTATATACCTTATAAGTTAAGGTCAGGATATAACTCTACTATAGGTTTTTGTAAGTTGGCTAAGAATGTTATTTGACATTCAACATGTATTAGAAGATAAAAGTCGTGATCGCAATAATCTATTCAATGCTGCAAATGTGTGTATTGTAAACTGCAGATTACATTATGTACATTGGAGCATTGATTGGAAAGTTTGTGCATCACTTTTAAGAATCTGCTAGGATATGGTAGATGCCTTATATCTGATGCAGTTGTTTTATGACAAGTGTAACATCCTCTGGGCCCACAACAGTAGATATTGTCCGCTTTGGGTTCGAGGTCCTTGGCCCAGCCTTCCCCTCACAGTTTTATTTCTAAGGGCAAGCCCCAAGAGACCACAGTAGACGCGTTTTGAGGGGAAGGACGCTTGCGGTTCGGCGGCCGAACCTGGACTTCCCTCACTTATGCTTTCGGGGGCCTAAAAGCGCTCCCGAAGGCATGCATGCGGAGGCACGCTCGGCCCCTGAACGTGGCCTGGCCAGCCATTATAAAAGGGTCCCTTAGCCGAAAATGGACGAGCTTTTTCCCCATTTCCGGCCAAGGTGAGCTCTCCGCCGTCCCTCACCGATCTTGAGTTCTTTCCTTCCAATCCTACTCGTTTTTCATGAGTTTTTACTTTGTTTTGAAAATTTTCAAGCTTTGAGCAAAGTTTTGGAGCTTTGAAGTTCAAGGGAACTCAGCCCGTCCCATCTCCGAGTTAGGTCGTCTCTCTCTCTATCTCCACGAGGTAAGAGCCGATCTTAAGCTCATTGCATGTTTTAAGTAAGTTTTAAGTGGATCTATAGGGTAGAATGCATGTTTAGCTCATGATTAGGTTTATGGGTTTTATATGTATTTATGAACAATGTGAGTTGCTTGTTGTGTTGTAGTTGGGGTTTTTGATGGTTTGATGCCCCTAGAAACTTGTATGCTTGTTTGTGTATGTTTGGGAATGTTGTAGAATAGGTTTATGCATGATTGGGTAGTTTTGGAGGCAAATGTGCATAGAAGAGCTGAGTTTCTGCCACTAAGGGAGAAACCAGGTTCGGCCGCCGAACATGCTTGTAGAGGCAGCCTTCGGCTGCCGAAGCTTGCCCCCGAAAGGAGACTTTCGTCTCTGTCTGGGAGTTTCGGCCGCCGAAAGTGCCGCCGAACATGCATGAGTTTCGCCTCTGTCTGGGAGTTTCGGCCGCCGAAGGTGCCGCCGAACCTGCCTGACTTTCGGCTCTGGAGGGACTTTCGGCCGCCGAACCTGCCGCCGAAAGTGCCCTGTCCAGCCCTCTCTTGCATGTTTTTCTATGATTGTTTCATGATGTTTTAGGGGGTTTTTGGGGAGTAGTTTAGAGTTATGTTCATGTTTGTTTGGTCCCTCATTTGAGTCCACCTGTGTAGGTTCGGACCCGAGGAACCGAGGACCCCAGCAGTGAGTCAGCTGCTCTAGTGTCTGGTCAGAGCTACCCAGAGGTGAGTGGAATAACTCATTATGTTTTAAAGCAAATAATGGACTTTTTAGCATGTTTCACGCATCATGAATGCCATGAGATGTACTAGGTTGTTTGCATTAGAATTCACGAATATGTTGCATTGCATACTTTATTGTTGATTGATGTGGATGAACGTTGGATGATCCAAAGCCCTCGATCTATGATATGACGATGTGATATGTACAGTACGGAATGTAAGACCAGTGGGACCCATTCTACGTTCGCTGGCACCATGTAAGGGAAAGACCAGGACCCATTCTACGTTCTGGCACAGTTGGACTGTTATGTTATGCTATGTTATGTAAGAGAAAGACCAGGACCCATTCTACGTTCTGGCATAGTTGGACTGTTATGTTATGCTATGTTATGTAAGAGAAAGACCAGGACCCATTCTACGTTCTGGCACAGTTGGACTATGTAGAGGGCTATTGGTGACAAGTTCATCCTTGATGTGATTAGCTGTGATGTGATGCATTCCATGATGCCATATGATTTAAATGTTTTTATTATTCTGCTCACTGGGCTCTAGTAGCTCACCCCTCTCCCATTTTCCCAGGAGTGCAGGTACAGGGTAGACCAGGAGATCCGTAAGAGTAATGAAGTCATGTGTATGTAATAGATAGTGTGGACATGATAAATGTATTAATGTTATGTAAAAGTACAGTTTTAGTCATGTAATGGCTTTGAGGATTAGAGGTTGTGCTTGACTATATGTATGAGATATCCCTTTTAATACATGATCTTAGATATTTTATGATGATTATGCAAACCAACTCAACTTATGACGTATCGCCCATTGGGGCATTGATGAGATCCCACAGAGGGGGTCATGATTATGATTATGTTTATGTACAGTGCATGCATAGGTTGAGTTAGGTGTATGAACAAAAGAAAAGTTTTAAATTTTTATGTATTTTCTTGATCATGTATGGGATTAAACAGGTTTTCAGGTTGCATGTTAGGCTTGCTACGGGTCTCGGCGGCCTTAAGCCGACCTGGATCCTAGCGCCGGTAGCGGTCCGATTTTCGGGTCGTTACAACAAGTTTCTAATTACTATGAAGTGACTTCTAATAAAAGTTTCTATCCTTTTAAAATAAAATACTAGAGACATCAGCAATAAGGTATAGAAAAATTCTATGATAGCGACAATGTACTCGAAAAACATATTTGTTTTTTGTGTTGTTTGTAATTAAAAGGAGGCATTTTATATATATTATAATACAAGAGAAATGAAAAAAAGGAGAGCCACGAGTGGGTGAAATAGGCTAGAACGTGTCAGTGACCAATCTTCTTGTTCACTTTTTAGCGTAACGATTGTTTGATATCGAAACAAAGTCATAACCTTTTAGGGAAATAAATTTGAATTATCATAATACAAAATCGAAGGGTTGTAAAGAAAGATTAATTAGCTAAACATTATGTAAAAGTGGATTGAAGATACAAGAAGAATACACACATAAATAAGTGATAGTTATAAGATGGTAGGTATGATTAAGGGGTTAGTTTAGATAGTTATTGTTTATTAAAAGTTTATCTGTTATATTGGTGATATAATTAGATTTTAAACGCTTTAATCGGTACAAGTAATTATTATTGATGAGTTATATTGATATTTGTTTATATATAAATTTGTGTGTATATATATATATACATGTTTTGAATATTGATATCTAGTTTCTTAATAATATTGTGCAAAATATAGCTATGAAAATATAATTATTTATGTTTCCTTGGTTATTTACTTGATTCTAGATATAATGTGATAATGTGGTTGATTATTAGCTAGAATAAATTATGTTAGTATAAACTTTATGTTATTATCTATTGTTAAGAGCTACGTAGACCTGATCCTCTATTGGAGGTACATAGGCAGCCTTCGGGTGCGGTCCAAAGATAATAAATGTTAAGACTTTAATTAGCAAATAGCAGCGATGTATATTCAAGCCATATTAATAGATTTTCACGTCGAATAAATTACTTAATGAAAATTTAATAAGTTTAGTATGACTAAAATAATTAGCATGCAAATAATAATATTTATAAGATTATAGATAAAAGTAAAGCCACAAAAGAAATCACTGAATTAGCTAAGATATAGGAGAGCAATTTTCATAAAGAGACCATGAGTGAATTAGACCCTTAATATTGCCAAAACTTGACTATAACATAGAGTAGGAGCATACTGAAGTACCTAAAATGAATAACTTGGAAAGCTTGTCAAAAAAACGGCAATTGGCATGCCAATAGGAGTAATTTATGATATAAAACAACACTTGAAAGGCAGTGTCACAGTCTAGATATAAAACGTAAGTTGGCATTAGAAGTTATAAGGCATAGACGAAGTGTCGCAGCTACCCCAAATCCTCATTCACTAGCAGACTAAATTAAATTGTTGCTTGAAGAAAAAAGGATAATGGCATAAAAAATCCAAAATTTTATTTCTTGGCACAATGAATTAAGATTTAAAAATATTTGGCGATTCTTTCCAAATTTGAATTGAAAGTGGGGGAGCATCTATCGGTAGCAGGCCATATTGTATTTTTTTATTACTTGACGGTGGACTCTACGCTACACCTTGGATAACCAAGGTGAGATATTAATCCTTGGTTAGTTAAGTTAAAATTCTTAATTGGTGTAGAAAAACATAAAACGCTCTCTTCGATGCCGTCACTCTCTGTCGAATTTATTTTCCCGACTTCGTCCTTCGCACAAAAAATTAGACTTCTCGCTTCACCACCATTTTGGCTTTAGAAAAGTAGATATTGCCTTTGTTCTTTCTCCTAACTCTATTCACCTTTCGATTCTTTATTTCTGTATCTTCTCTCTCGGTGTCGTTAGGTCTCCTTAAGAATCAATTATCTTTAAACATGAGATTCTCCACCAAATTCAGCTGTCAATACCTGCAATTGTGTTCGTAACGTCGAATGCTGCTCGTATAATTCCTAATCTCAAAACAATCGTACTCGAGGGAAGGTTTACCGATTGGACCCTGCAATGTCTCTATCCTCACGGACTACTGGTCGAGTTGATGGAGTGGTTTTGACTCATCGAAATTTCACATGTATAGTGGCTGTAAGTCATGAGGTTTACACGACCTAGATGGCAGCTGCAACTTCCTTTTGCCTTATTTTCATGTTTATGGTTTATGTTATTTCGTGAGGGCTTTAACTATGGGAGCGACGGTGGTGTCCATAGGTAAATTTGATATGAAGACAATGTTGACAGTAATTTAGGAGCGAAAGGTCACTCACGTAGCACAGACTGCACCGGCGGTGGTGCTGATGACTAAGGATCCTAGGTTGTGAGACGGCTATGATTTGAGCTCTCTAAATGTTGGAGACTATAGCGTTGCTTCGCTTAGGAAAAGCATAGTTGAATTGTTCCGGCAACAATTTCCAAATTTGACTTTAAGTCAGGTTAGTTAAACACCAAACTTGGATTTTTACCATTAACTTGCAGTTAATTTCTCACATTGGTTATTCAATGTGTAGCGTATGATCCACCGTTAAATAATAAAAAAATACAGATGGAACGTTACTTTAGCCACCTGCAAATGCTCTCCCACTTACATTTCAAATTTGAATTGAATTGCTAAATGTTTTTAAATTCTAAGATATTGTAACAAGTAACATCATTTTAATTAAAATGCAAAAAATCTTTAAAAGTTTAAATTTTTTATGCCATTATCCAAAAATATATTAATAAATAATGTGGTCACTCAATCCATTATTCCTTTCTCATTGTTGACACTTGGTATCTATGAAGTGTTGATTTGATTTGAAAATTGTGTTTGTGGTTGAAGAAAGTTTAGGAAAGTTAAGATTGAGAGTTCACTGAATTGAAATTTTATCATTTACAGATGGAATGAGGACCAATATATAGAGGAGACGGTGCCAAATTTTCGATAGGAAAAAACCTTTGGATTAAAACTTAAAATCCTCAAAGATTTGGAATATTTATCCCATTGCTCCGAAAAAATATTACTAAACAAGACACACTCATTCGCGATTCCTTTCTCACTATTGAGACTTGACATATAGAAAATTGTACAAATATGGCATGTACATAATAGATATGTGAGAAGAGTTTATTTTGGTATAATTATTAGAAAGGGCATTATGGAGCAAGCTGAATTCAAACAGGCGCGGTCATAATGATCCTTGGTGTTTACCCCCTCGACAGTTGGGGCAATAACTGCCGAGAAGGTAAAGGGGCAATTGATGACCGCTGGGTTTCTCCACCCCGGTCAAAGGCCAAGCCCGCGATAAATTAAATTAAATTAAATTTTTTATAATATTAATAAATTCTTACATTATTTTAAATTAAAGAAAATAGTGAATAAATAGAATGTTAATATATAATAATATAAGTTTTTAGTTGCTATAAATAGATATGCAAATTATAGTTTCATATTAAAAGTTAATTAAGAATTGATATATTAATAGATTTAGTTTATTAAATTTATAAATACTAATTAAAAGTATACATATTTTGTTTATTAATATATAGAATGAGGATTTATTCAGATTGGAAAAAAAAGTAAATAATTGACTTTTTAATCAATATTATATGTAAATCTTTATTTAAATAGTAATTTTAAAATATTAAGTTGTTTCTTAGAATTTTATTTAAAATAATAATAAAATAAAACTTAATTATAAATAGAATTAAGTATTTTAAGTCTATATAAATTTTAAAATATTTTAAGTATAAAAATTAAAATAATTAATTAAAATTAAATAATTAATTAAATTTAATCCTGCATATTAATAGAATACTTCATATATAGAATTTATCAATTAATTATTATATACAATTTAATTTTAAGTATAATTTTAATAAATTCTCATTTAAATAGGTTTATACCTACTTTGCTTTGAGATAGATATTTTAAATGGAAAATGTTCTATTTATAAATATTAAAATGTAAACTTCGATTTAATTTTTTAAATCATTGAATAAAAATTAATTATAATAAAATAGAATTCCTAAACGTGGAATTAAAATTCATATTTAATTATAGAATGAAATAATAAAGTGTATTTCAAATAAATTTAACATAAATACAAAATAATTAAAATTAATTTTTGATTAAATAAAATTTAAATATAAATAATTTGATAAAATATAATTAATTTAAATAGAAAATCAACCTAATATTAAATTAAATTTTTTTAAGAATATTAATAAATTCTTATGTTATTTTTGAATCAATCAAAATAGTTATTGTCCTTTTTTTTTCTGCTTTTATATAGTATAAATTGTTAGCTGTAAGTTATAATTTTTTATTTAAAATTAATTTATAAATATTAAAATAAAATATCTTTTAATATAATTATCATACTATAATTTGTTTTAAAAAATATAAGCTTCCATTTAATTTTTCAAACTATTAAATAACAAATAATTATAATAAAATAAAAGTCCTAAAAAATAAATTAAAATTCATATTTAATTATAAAAGAAAACAATAAAGTGTATTTCAAATAAATTTAACATAAATATAAAATAATTAAAATTAATCTTTAACAAATTATAATTTAAATATAAATTACTTTAATCGGTTAAAATTTTATTTTGTAAATTTATATTTTTTAATAACTAATTAATAATTTTTAACTATTAAATTATTTTTTAGAATTTAATTTAAAATAATAATAAAATAAAACTTAAATATAAATAGAATAAAAATTATAGAATAGATAGATATAGATTATAGAATTACTAAATAGATAGATAGATGTAGATTATAGATATTATATGTATACTCTCTCTCCCGCTATGGGGTTTCATTTTTCTCTTGTAAATACAAGGTTCTTTAATGATTGTTATGACAGATCTAATCATTATCATTTTTCTATTCTCTATATTTCTCTTTTGTCCCTCTCTCTTTTCATCATTTTTAAATCCTAATTTTCATCTTTTTTTTTAAATTTTATTTTTTTCTTTTTTCGGCATGGCTCAACCACCAAGTGCTAATGATTTGATCATACAGCTTACAGCCCAATTAGATCAGGTGGAATTACAAGGGAGGGTCCTTATTGGTGAGGGATATGACAATACTAATGTAGGGCAACACGGAGAATGGAGATTTTGCGTAGTGGGTCGTCTCTTTTCTGATAGGGCTGTTAACTTTGATGCTTTCCAACATACAATGGCCATTGCTTGGAGACCTGATCCTGGGATGTTTGTCAAAGAACTGGACAATAATGTTTTCATTTTTTAGTTTTTCCATGCCTACGGCATTACAAATGTAATACCCGGCTAGACTCCGGTATCGGAATCCCTACCGTCCGGTGGGATCTCGGATGTCGGAGGCCCCTAGAAGGGTAAAATGATGTTTTTCTGAAATGTTTTCATGTATTTCATGTTTTTAAGTATGAAAATTTAATGAGTTTTTGCATGAGAATTCTTTGGAGGAAAACCCAGGTTCGGCCGCCGAACTCCGAAGTTCGGCCGCCGAACATGCATGCTTTCGGAGGGACTTTAGGCGCCCGAAAGTTTTGTGTGAGGGAAATGCAGGTTCGGCCGCCGAACTCCAAGTTCGGCCGCCGAACCTTGCATGCATGCGGAGGCACTTTCGGCCCCCGAACGTGGCCTGGCCAGCCACCTATAAAAGGGGCACTTAGCCGAAATGGGAGAGTTTTCTCCCATTTTCGACCTCAGCGAGCTTCCGACCTCCCTCTCCCAAATCTTGTGTTTTTCCTTCAATCCCCACCATTTTCTTTGAGTTTTAAGGTTCCACAAAAGTTTTTGAGTGTTTTTAAGCAAGTTTGGAGCTTGGAAGTCTTGGAGCTAAATCCCTCCATTTTCCGAGCTAGGGTCGTTCTTCCTCTAGATCTTCAAGAGGTAAGCTTCGATCTATGCTTCTTTTATGTTTTAAGAAAGTTTTATGCAAGTTGATGGGGTAGAATGCATGTTTAGGTTATGTGTATGTTTATGGGTATAATGTATGCTTTGATGAACAATGTATGTTGATGTTTGTGTGTTTGAAGTGTTGTAGATGGGGTATATTATAGTTTGAGACCCCTAGGTGTGATGTATGATGTGTATGCATGTGTAGAAACAAGTTTATGCATGTTTTGAGGTGTTTTGGAGGCTGTGGACACAAGGGAGCCAAGTTTCTGCCCTTCGGCAGAAACTCAGGTTCGGCCGCCGAAGTGACTTTCGGCCGCCGAACCCCCTTGTGGAGGCAGTTTCGGCTGCCGAAGCCTGCCCCCGAAACTCAAGTTTCGTCTCTGTCTGGGAGGTTCGGCCGCCGAAAGTGCCGCCGAACCTGCATGACTTTCGGCTGCAGAGGGACTTTCGGCCGCCGAACCTGCCGCCGAAAGTGCCCTGTTTAGCCGTTTCTTGCATGATTTCATGTGATGTTTTCAGGATGTTTTAGGGGGTCTTTGGGGAGTATTTTGGAGTCATGTTCATGTATGTTTGGTGCCTCATTTGAGTCCACCTGTGTAGGTTCGGACCCGAGGAACCGAGACCCCCGGTTGTGAGATAGTCGTTCAGAGTTCGTTGTTAAAGCTTCAGTTACCAGGTGAGTGGAACAACCCCTTAAGCTTTAAAGTAAACGAATAAATGAATGAATCATAAAGCATTGCCCATGCATCATTATGCCATGCAATATCAGGTTGTTTGCATTAGAATTCACGAATATGTTGCATTGCATACTTTGTTGTTGATGTGGATGAATGTTGAATGATCCATTAGCCCTTGTATGTCATGATAGCCTATGTGAGTCCAGGTGTGCCTGCTACGGCTCTACGCCCCTGGCACTATGACAGATTATGGAAGTCCGGGTGTGCCTGCTACGGCTCTACGCCCCCGGCATGTATAAGTAAGAAAGATTGGGGCTAAATGGTGACAAGTTCATCCTTGCTGTGAAATGTTTGTGTTATGGCGCATACATGAAAGCATGAATAAGAAAAAGAAAGAAAAAGTTAAATGATGATAATAATAATAATAAAATGAATAATAATGTACCTAAAAATGGAGGAATTAAAACAAATGTTTTTAGTTTCTGCTCACTGGGCTCTAGTAGCTCACCCCACTCCCTTTATCCCCAGAGTTGCAGGTACAGGGTAGATCGAGAAGTCGGCTAGAGTGAAGTCAAGTCCTGTATGTTGTAATAGATAGTAGTGGACATGAACATGATGTAATGAGTATTTATGACCATGTACTGTAATGAATGATTTGATGATGTATTGAGGATTATAGTAGTGCTTGACCTAGAGGTGTGTGAATCCCCATTATGTACAGAATGTTTAATGAGTAATGATGTTAATGACTATGATTATCCAAGCTGTTATGTATGATGATGATACCCCATTGGAGTATATGATGAGGACTCCAGTGTGGGGTTTATGTATGATGTTGTGCATGCACAGGTTTCGCTTGGATAAGAGAAAAGAAAATTTTTACAGATCATGTATATGTTGTTTTGTGTGGGATTCCACAAGTTTACAGGAGGTATGTAGGCTTGCTACGGGTCCCGGCGGCCTTAAGCCGATCTGGATCCTAGCGCCGGTAACGGGTCGGATTTCCGGGTCGTTACAGAGTGGTATCAGAGCCCTAGGTTCATATGGTCGGACCTAGAGTGTCGGGCTCATAGATGTTCTAGAAGGTCAAGCACACTAGGAAAATCATGTCCACTAGGATAGGATGTAGAGTCCTGTCTATATGATGATATGATATGCCATGATGATATGCATGTGCATAAATGCTATGATGTGATGCTATGTATGTGATGAGGGTTCATGTGTTTCCACATGAACCATATGATGCTAATGATTGCTTATGCTATGTGTTGTTTTTCAGAGGATAGAATGAGAGGAACTCGTCGATCTGCACGATTGACTGGAGTGCCACCTCAGGACGAGGGCGCTGATGCCCGTCCTTCAGCTTTGCCTAGGGCAATGTCCAGTAGGTCCAACAGAGACAGAGTAGCTAGAGACCCTAGAAGGTCTTTGGATCTGGGTAGAAGCGGATCAGTAAGAGGAACAGTGCAGGGAGGAATGTCTGAGGATATGGAAGTAGATCAGAGGAGGGATGGCAATCTCGGTGTGAGCATGCCAGAAGAGGGCATGGGAGAATCAGAAGGAGGCACTCAGGCCTCGAGTTATGTCCAGCCACATCACTACCCACCCTATTCACACCATCCAGGGTATTCGATGGGAGGTACATCGGATTACCCCAGTTTTAGCCCTTATCCTCCACATATGCCATACCCACCTTACTACCCACCATACTCTCAGTACCCCACGTACCCACCTCCACCTCCCTATACCAGTACAGCAAACCCTACCCCAGGGGATGTTGCACCTCCACCACCACCAGTACCTACTGTCCCGGAAACACAAGTACCCAAACCTACCTCATCTGGAGGGAGCAAGGTCAAGATGACCGATTACATGAAGTTGGGTGCTCCTCAGTACAGAGCAGGTGATGACCCATTTGAGTATCTGAGCAGGGTCAAGACTATTACAGATGAGATAGGGGCTGATGACAGTAGAGCCATTCAGATGGCTGGGTTCACACTAGAGTGCAAGAAGGCACGTAGTTGGTTTAAGAACTATGTGAACCCGAGAGCGGACAGTATGTCTTGGGAGGAGTTCGCAAATGAGTTTGCAGGATGGGCTTTCCCTGAGAGCTCTAGAGAGCAGAAGATGATAGAATTCGAACAGTTGAGGCAGACTGATCAGATGAGTGTGGAGGAGTACACAGACAGGTTCCTGGAGTTGTTGCCATATGCTGGGCTGAATTTGGACACAGATCAAAAGAAGTCAAGGAGATATATTATGAGGCTGCACTCCAGGTATTCCTCTTTGGTACAGTCAGCAGAGAGGGAAAGTTTCCACGCCATAGTGGATATGGCTAGGAGAATGGAGGCTAGTGCTATCGTTGAGGGGAAGGTAAAACAGTCAGTGGCGCAGCCTTCTGGTTCCAAGACCCCAGGTGGGGAAAGGTTAGACTCTTCTTCTCTGAGTACAGCAGTTGCAGGCAGTAAGAAGTGGGACAGAGGCCACAGAAAATCTAAGAAGAATAAGTTCTGGAACAAGATCAAGTCAGGTCTGGGTTTAGGCAGTGGCTCAAGCTCTGGCGCAGAGGTTACAGCATGTATGAGATGTGGGAGACCACACAAGGGAGTATGTCTGGCAGGGACAAACACATGTTTCAGGTGCGGACAGGCGGGTCACTTGGCTCGAGATTGTCCTAGAGCAGCCTTTGCAGCACCGTCTCAGCAGACAGCCTCCGACAGTGTGGTGCAGCCAGTAGCTCCAGCCGCAACACAGGCCAGTGGCAGAGGCAGGGGGAGAGGGTCAGCCTCTTCATCAGCAGGATACAGAGGTGAAGGTCCATCAGCTCCGGCACGGATCTTCACTATGACTCAGCAGGAGGCCAGCACATCCAACACTGTGGTGGCAGGTAATCTCATCATTGGTTGTTCTGATGTGTATGCCTTAATGGACCCGGGTGCATCTCATTCTTTTATTGCTCCGAGAGTCGTGGAGAGGGTAGGATTGATGGTCTCTGGGTTAGAGTGTCCCCTATGGGTCAGTGGACCCAAGTGTGACCCGTCAGTGGCAGAGGCAGTCTGCCAATGTAGTCCAGTTTTCATAGAGGGAAGATGCCTTTCCGCCGACCTCGTGGTTCTAGATTTGACAGATTTTGACGTCATTCTAGGGATGGATTGGTTATCGACCCATGGTGCTACCTTGGACTGTAGAGACAAGGTAGTCAGATTCAGAGATCAGGATGGGTCAGAGGTCGTCTTCAGAGGAGACAAGAGGGGTACACCTAGAGGTCTGATCTCAGCTCTTCAGGCTCGTAGGTTGCTTAAGAGGGGATGTCAGGGGTTTCTAGCTCATGTGAGGGAGTTAGATAGTCATGTCAGAGAGCCCGCCTCATTGCCTGTGGTGAGTGAGTTCTTAGATGTTTTCCCAGACGAGCTGCCAGGGTTACCACCTGCTAGGGAGATAGAGTTCGAGATTGAGTTAATGCCTGGTACCAGACCGATCTCTATCCCTCCCTACAGGATGGCACCAGCTGAATTGAAAGAACTGAAGGAACAGTTGCAAGAGCTGGTAGATAAGGGTTTCATCCGACCGAGTACTTCACCTTGGGGTGCTCCGGTTTTGTTTGTGAGGAAGAAGGATGGATCCCTCAGACTTTGTATCGACTACAGACAGTTGAACAAGGTCACTACCAAGAACAAATACCCTTTGCCGAGGATCGACGATCTATTCGACCAGCTAGCAGGAGCAGGTTGTTTCTCCAAAATAGATCTGAGATCAGGGTACCATCAGTTGAGGATAAGGAATGAAGATGTACCGAAGACGGCTTTCAGGACCAGGTATGGCCACTATGAGTTCCTTGTGATGCCGTTTGGGTTGACCAACGCCCCTGCAGCATTCATGGACCTCATGAACAGAATATTCAGTCAGTATCTGGATCACTTCGTTATTGTCTTCATAGATGATATCTTAGTGTATTCCAGAAATGCAAAGGAGCATGCCCATCACCTGAGGACAGTTTTGCAGACCTTGAGAGAGCATGGCTTGTATGCCAAGTTCTCCAAGTGTGAGTTTTGGCTTAGGAGCATTTCATTCTTGGGGCACATTGTGTTAGAACAGGGTATTGAAGTAGACCCCAAGAAGGTAGAGGCTGTAGCTAACTGGCCTAGACCCACCACAGTGACCGAGATCAAGAGTTTTCTGGGTTTAGCAGGTTACTACAGGAGGTTCGTTCAGGACTTCTCAAGGATTGCTGCTCCTATGACCAAACTGACAAAGAAGAATCAAAAGTTCTTATGGACCGATCAGTGTGAGGAAAGCTTTGAGGAGCTTAAGAGGAGGTTGACTTCAGCACCGGTGTTAGCTCTGCCAAAAAGTGATGATGACTTCTCAGTATATTGTGATGCGTCCCGTGTGGGACTGGGTTGTGTGCTAATGCAAAATGAGAGGGTGATCGCTTATGCTTCTAGGCAGCTGAAAAAGCATGAGCTGAATTACCCCACACACGATCTTGAGATGGCAGCAGTCATCTTTGCACTCAAGATGTGGAGGCATTACCTCTATGGGGTAAAATGTGAGATCTTCACAGATCATAAGAGCCTGCAGTACATCCTGAGTCAGAGAGAACTGAACATGAGGCAGAGGAGATGGGTAGAGCTGTTGAGTGACTATGATTGCAAGATTCAGTACCATCCGGGTAAGGCGAATGTTGTGGCAGACGCCCTAAGCCGAAAATCACTCGGCAGTCTATCCCACATTTCAGCAGAGAGGAGGCCGGTGGTGAAGGAGTTCCACAGACTTATGAGTGAAGGATTACAGTTGGAGTTGTCTGGCACAGGTGCCTTAGTGGCTCAGATGAGAGTGACACCCGTGTTTCTGGAGCAGGTAGCTCAGAAACAGCATGAGGACCCAGAGTTGGTCAGGATAGCCAGAACGGTTCAGTCAGGCCAGAGTAATGAGTTCAAGTTTGATGATAAGGGGATCCTCCGCTACGAGAACAGATTATGTGTGCCAGATGACATTGGTCTGAAGGGAGATATTATGGGGGAAGCCCATAATACCAGGTATAGTGTTCACCCTGGAGCCACCAAAATGTATCAGGATCTGAAGAGAGTGTATTGGTGGCCAGCTATGAAGAAGGACGTGGCACTGTTCGTGTCAGCCTGTGATGTGTGTCAGAGGGTGAAACTAGAGCATCAGAAGCCGGCTGGAATGTTGAATCCACTACCGATTCCAGAGTGGAAATGGGAGAATATAGCTATGGACTTCGTAGTGGGGCTACCGGCGACGTCCAACAGATTGGACTCCATATGGGTGATTGTGGACAGACTCACCAAATCTGCTCACTTCATCCCTGTCAGGAGTGGTTACTCTGTGGACAAGTTGGCGCAGGTGTACGTGGATGAGATTGTCAGACTGCATGGGGTCCCGGTATCTATAGTGTCAGATAGAGGGCCCCAGTTCACCTCCAGGTTTTGGCGGAGTCTGCAGAACGCTATGGGTACCAGATTAGACTTCAGTACTGCCTTCCACCCGCAGACAGACGGACAGTCAGAGAGGACCATCCAGACAATAGAGGATATGCTCAGAATGTGTGTGCTAGATTTTGGCGGTTCTTGGAGGCAGCATCTACCTTTGGTGGAGTTTGCCTACAATAACAGCTATCATGCTAGCATAGGGATGGCTCCATATGAAGCTTTGTATGGGAGGAAGTGTCGATCACCTATCTGCTGGGAGGAAGTAGGAGAGAGGACTCTTGCGGGTCCGGAGTTAGTAGAGCTTACCAGCAGGGTGGTACCCATAATCAGAGAGAGGATCAAGACTGCTGCTAGTCGGCAGAAGAGTTATGCAGATATCCGCAGAAGACAGCTAGAGTTTCAGGAGGGGGATTTGGTTTTGCTCAAGGTGTCTCCTATGAAAGGAGTGGTTCGGTTCGGGAAGAAGGGTAAGTTAGCTCCACGGTACATCAGTCCTTTCGAGGTGCTTCAGAGGGTCGGTAATGTGTCGTACAAGCTAGACTTGCCTTCTTCGATGGAGAGAATCCATCCGGTTTTCCATGTTTCTCTGTTACGGAAGTACGTGTCAGATCCGAGCAAGGTTCTTAGTGAGCCTGATGTAGAGATCCAAGAGGATCTCACCTATGTAGAACAGCCAGTGCGGATCCTAGACACTCAGATCAGAAAGCTGAGGAACAAGGAAATCCCGATGGTGAAAGTCCTTTGGAACCACCACAATATTGAAGAATGCACCTGGGAGACACGGGAGTCCATGCTCCAGCAATACCCCCATCTGTTTTGAGGTGAGTGTTAGTTGTTCTATGTGTTGCATGTATGATATATTGTATGCTATGTTGTATGTTATGATTGATGCCATGCTTTGTATGTTAGTTGAGGAACATTCGGGGACGAATGTTCTTAAGGGGGGGAGAATGTAATACCCGGCTAGACTCCGGTATCGGAATCCCTACCGTCCGGTGGGATCTCGGATGTCGGAGGCCCCTAGAAGGGTAAAATGATGTTTTTCTGAAATGTTTTCATGTATTTCATGTTTTTAAGTATGAAAATTTAATGAGTTTTTGCATGAGAATTCTTTGGAGGAAAACCCAGGTTCGGCCGCCGAACTCCGAAGTTCGGCCGCCGAACTCCGAAGTTCGGCCGCCGAACATGCATGCTTTCGGAGGGACTTTAGGCGCCCGAAATTTTTGTGTGAGGGAAATGCAGGTTCGGCCGCCGAACTCCAAGTTCGGCCGCCGAACCTTGCATGCATGCGGAGGCACTTTCGGCCCCCGAACGTGGCCTGGCCAGCCACCTATAAAAGGGGCACTTAGCCGAAATGGGAGAGTTTTCTCCCATTTTCGACCTCAGCGAGCTTCCGACCTCCCTCTCCCAAATCTTGTGTTTTTCCTTCAATCCCCACCATTTTCTTTGAGTTTTAAGGTTCCACAAAAGTTTTTGAGTGTTTTTAAGCAAGTTTGGAGCTTGGAAGTCTTGGAGCTAAATCCCTCCATTTTCCGAGCTAGGGTCGTTCTTCCTCTAGATCTTCAAGAGGTAAGCTTCGATCTATGCTTCTTTTATGTTTTATGAAAGTTTTATGCAAGTTGATGGGGTAGAATGCATGTTTAGGTTATGTGTATGTTTATGGGTATAATGTATGCTTTGATGAACAATGTATGTTGATGTTTGTGTGTTTGAAGTGTTGTAGATGGGGTATATTATAGTTTGAGACCCCTAGGTGTGATGATGATGTGTATGCATCAGTAGAAACAAGTTTATGCATGTTTTGAAGTGTTTTGGAGGCTGTGGACACAATGGAGCCAAGTTTCTGCCCTTCGGCAGAAACTCAGGTTCGGACCTCCGAACAGAATATTCAGCCGCCTGAACCACTTGTTAGGCAGTTTCATGCCGATATCCTGTGTAGAAACTCAAGGAGCATCCATCACTGGGAGGTTTTGCCGCCTTGAGAGTGCAGGAATGCATGACTTTCGGCTGCAGAGTGGACTTAGGGCATTTCATTCTTGGGGCACATTGTGTTAGAACAGGTATTGAAGTAGACCCCAAGAAGGTAGAGGCTGTAGCTAACTGGCCTAGACCCACCACAGTGACCGAGATCAAGAGTTTTCTGGGTTTAGCAGGTTACTACAGGAGGTTCGTTCAGGACTTCTCAAGGATTGCTGCTCCTATGACCAAACTGACAAAGAAGAATCAGAAGTTCTTATGGACCGATCAGTGTGAGGAAAGCTTTGAGGAGCTTAAGAGGAGGTTGACTTCAGCACCGGTGTTAGCTCTGCCAAAAAGTGATGATGACTTCTCAGTATATTGTGATGCGTCCCGTGTGGGACTGGGTTGTGTGCTAATGCAAAATGAGAGGGTGATCGCTTATGCTTCTAGGCAGCTGAAAAAGCATGAGCTGAATTACCCCACACACGATCTTGAGATGGCAGCAGTCATCTTTGCACTCAAGATGTGGAGGCATTACCTCTATGGGGTAAAATGTGAGATCTTCACAGATCATAAGAGCCTGCAGTACATCCTGAGTCAGAGAGAACTGAACATGAGGCAGAGGAGATGGGTAGAGCTGTTGAGTGACTATGATTGCAAGATTCAGTACCATCCGGGTAAGGCGAATGTTGTGGCAGACGCCCTAAGCCGGAAATCACTCGGCAGTCTATCCCACATTTCAGCAGAGAGGAGGCCGGTGGTGAAGGAGTTCCACAGACTTATGAGTGAAGGATTACAGTTGGAGTTGTCTGGCACAGGTGCCTTAGTGGCTCAGATGAGAGTGACACCCGTGTTTCTGGAGCAGGTAGCTCAGAAACAGCATGAGGACCCAGAGTTGGTCAGGATAGCCAGAACGGTTCAGTCAGGCCAGAGTAATGAGTTCAAGTTTGATGATAAGGGGATCCTCCGCTACGGGAACAGATTATGTGTGCCAGATGACATTGGTCTGAAGGGAGATATTATGGGGGAAGCCCATAATACCAGGTATAGTGTTCACCCTGGAGCCACCAAAATGTATCAGGATCTGAAGAGAGTGTATTGGTGGCCAGCTATGAAGAAGGACGTGGCACTGTTCGTGTCAGCCTGCGATGTGTGTCAGAGGGTGAAACTAGAGCATCAGAAGCCGGCTGGAATGTTGAATCCACTACCGATTCCAGAGTGGAAATGGGAGAATATAGCTATGGACTTCGTAGTGGGGCTACCGGCGACGTCCAACAGATTGGACTCCATATGGGTGATTGTGGACAGACTCACCAAATCTGCTCACTTCATCCCTGTCAGGAGTGGTTACTCTGTGGACAAGTTGGCGCAGGTGTACGTGGATGAGATTGTCAGACTGCATGGGGTCCCGGTATCTATAGTGTCAGATAGAGGGCCCCAGTTCACCTCCAGGTTTTGGCGGAGTCTGCAGAACGCTATGGGTACCAGATTAGACTTCAGTACTGCCTTCCACCCGCAGACAGACGGACAGTCAGAGAGGACCATCCAGACAATAGAGGATATGCTCAGAATGTGTGTGCTAGATTTTGGCGGTTCTTGGAGGCAGCATCTACCTTTGGTGGAGTTTGCCTACAATAACAGCTATCATGCTAGCATAGGGATGGCTCCATATGAAGCTTTGTATGGGAGGAAGTGTCGATCACCTATCTGCTGGGAGGAAGTAGGAGAGAGGACTCTTGCGGGTCCGGAGTTAGTAGAGCTTACCAGCAGGGTGGTACCCATAATCAGAGAGAGGATCAAGACTGCTGCTAGTCGGCAGAAGAGTTATGCAGATATCCGCAGAAGACAGCTAGAGTTTCAGGAGGGGGATTTGGTTTTGCTCAAGGTGTCTCCTATGAAAGGAGTGGTTCGGTTCGGGAAGAAGGGTAAGTTAGCTCCACGGTACATCAGTCCTTTCGAGGTGCTTCAGAGGGTCGGTAATGTGTCGTACAAGCTAGACTTGCCTTCTTCGATGGAGAGAATCCATCCGGTTTTCCATGTTTCTCTGTTACGGAAGTACGTGTCAGATCCGAGCAAGGTTCTTAGTGAGCCTGATGTAGAGATCCAAGAGGATCTCACCTATGTAGAACAGCCAGTGCGGATCCTAGACACTCAGATCAGAAAGCTGAGGAACAAGGAAATCCCGATGGTGAAAGTCCTTTGGAACCACCACAATATTGAAGAATGCACCTGGGAGACACGGGAGTCCATGCTCCAGCAATACCCCCATCTGTTTTGAGGTGAGTGTTAGTTGTTCTATGTGTTGCATGTATGATATATTGTATGCTATGTTGTATGTTATGATTGATGCCATGCTTTGTATGTTAGTTGAGGAACATTCGGGGACGAATGTTCTTAAGGGGGGGAGAATGTAATACCCGGCTAGACTCCGGTATCGGAATCCCTACCGTCCGGTGGGATCTCGGATGTCGGAGGCCCCTAGAAGGGTAAAATGATGTTTTTCTGAAATGTTTTCATGTATTTCATGTTTTTAAGTATGAAAATTTAATGAGTTTTTGCATGAGAATTCTTTGGAGGAAAACCCAGGTTCGGCCGCCGAACTCCGAAGTTCGGCCGCCGAACATGCATGCTTTCGGAGGGACTTTAGGCGCCCGAAAGTTTTGTGTGAGGGAAATGCAGGTTCGGCCGCCGAACTCCAAGTTCGGCCGCCGAACCTTGCATGCATGCGGAGGCACTTTCGGCCCCCGAACGTGGCCTGGCCAGCCACCTATAAAAGGGGCACTTAGCCGAAATGGGAGAGTTTTCTCCCATTTTCGACCTCAGCGAGCTTCCGACCTCCCTCTCCCAAATCTTGTGTTTTTCCTTCAATCCCCACCATTTTCTTTGAGTTTTAAGGTTCCACAAAAGTTTTTGAGTGTTTTTAAGCAAGTTTGGAGCTTGGAAGTCTTGGAGCTAAATCCCTCCATTTTCCGAGCTAGGGTCGTTCTTCCTCTAGATCTTCAAGAGGTAAGCTTCGATCTATGCTTCTTTTATGTTTTATGAAAGTTTTATGCAAGTTGATGGGGTAGAATGCATGTTTAGGTTATGTGTATGTTTATGGGTATAATGTATGCTTTGATGAACAATGTATGTTGATGTTTGTGTGTTTGAAGTGTTGTAGATGGGGTATATTATAGTTTGAGACCCCTAGGTGTGATGTATGATGTGTATGCATGTGTAGAAACAAGTTTATGCATGTTTTGAGGTGTTTTGGAGGCTGTGGACACAAGGGAGCCAAGTTTCTGCCCTTCGGCAGAAACTCAGGTTCGGCCGCCGAAGTGACTTTCGGCCGCCGAACCCCCTTGTGGAGGCAGTTTCGGCTGCCGAAGCCTGCCCCCGAAACTCAAGTTTCGTCTCTGTCTGGGAGGTTCGGCCGCCGAAAGTGCCGCCGAACCTGCATGACTTTCGGCTGCAGAGGGACTTTCGGCCGCCGAACCTGCCGCCGAAAGTGCCCTGTTTAGCCGTTTCTTGCATGATTTCATGTGATGTTTTCAGGATGTTTTAGGGGGTCTTTGGGGAGTATTTTGGAGTCATGTTCATGTATGTTTGGTGCCTCATTTGAGTCCACCTGTGTAGGTTCGGACCCGAGGAACCGAGACCCCCGGTTGTGAGATAGTCGTTCAGAGTTCGTTGTTAAAGCTTCAGTTACCAGGTGAGTGGAACAACCCCTTAAGCTTTAAAGTAAACGAATAAATGAATGAATCATAAAGCATTGCCCATGCATCATTATGCCATGCAATATCAGGTTGTTTGCATTAGAATTCACGAATATGTTGCATTGCATACTTTGTTGTTGATGTGGATGAATGTTGAATGATCCATTAGCCCTTGTATGTCATGATAGCCTATGTGAGTCCAGGTGTGCCTGCTACGGCTCTACGCCCCTGGCACTATGACAGATTATGGAAGTCCGGGTGTGCCTGCTACGGCTCTACGCCCCCGGCATGTATAAGTAAGAAAGATTGGGGCTAAATGGTGACAAGTTCATCCTTGCTGTGAAATGTTTGTGTTATGGCGCATACATGAAAGCATGAATAAGAAAAAGAAAGAAAAAGTTAAATGATGATAATAATAATAATAAAATGAATAATAATGTACCTAAAAATGGAGGAATTAAAACAAATGTTTTTAGTTTCTGCTCACTGGGCTCTAGTAGCTCACCCCACTCCCTTTATCCCCAGAGTTGCAGGTACAGGGTAGATCGAGAAGTCGGCTAGAGTGAAGTCAAGTCCTGTATGTTGTAATAGATAGTAGTGGACATGAACATGATGTAATGAGTATTTATGACCATGTACTGTAATGAATGATTTGATGATGTATTGAGGATTATAGTAGTGCTTGACCTAGAGGTGTGTGAATCCCCATTATGTACAGAATGTTTAATGAGTAATGATGTTAATGACTATGATTATCCAAGCTGTTATGTATGATGATGATACCCCATTGGAGTATATGATGAGGACTCCAGTGTGGGGTTTATGTATGATGTTGTGCATGCACAGGTTTCGCTTGGATAAGAGAAAAGAAAATTTTTACAGATCATGTATATGTTGTTTTGTGTGGGATTCCACAAGTTTACAGGAGGTATGTAGGCTTGCTACGGGTCCCGGCGGCCTTAAGCCGATCTGGATCCTAGCGCCGGTAACGGGTCGGATTTCCGGGTCGTTACAGAGTGGTATCAGAGCCCTAGGTTCATATGGTCGGACCTAGAGTGTCGGGCTCATAGATGTTCTAGAAGGTCAAGCACACTAGGAAAATCATGTCCACTAGGATAGGATGTAGAGTCCTGTCTATATGATGATATGATATGCCATGATGATATGCATGTGCATAAATGCTATGATGTGATGCTATGTATGTGATGAGGGTTCATGTGTTTCCACATGAACCATATGATGCTAATGATTGCTTATGCTATGTGTTGTTTTTCAGAGGATAGAATGAGAGGAACTCGTCGATCTGCACGATTGACTGGAGTGCCACCTCAGGACGAGGGCGCTGATGCCCGTCCTTCAGCTTTGCCTAGGGCAATGTCCAGTAGGTCCAACAGAGACAGAGTAGCTAGAGACCCTAGAAGGTCTTTGGATCTGGGTAGAAGCGGATCAGTAAGAGGAACAGTGCAGGGAGGAATGTCTGAGGATATGGAAGTAGATCAGAGGAGGGATGGCAATCTCGGTGTGAGCATGCCAGAAGAGGGCATGGGAGAATCAGAAGGAGGCACTCAGGCCTCGAGTTATGTCCAGCCACATCACTACCCACCCTATTCACACCATCCAGGGTATTCGATGGGAGGTACATCGGATTACCCCAGTTTTAGCCCTTATCCTCCACATATGCCATACCCACCTTACTACCCACCATACTCTCAGTACCCCACGTACCCACCTCCACCTCCCTATACCAGTACAGCAAACCCTACCCCAGGGGATGTTGCACCTCCACCACCACCAGTACCTACTGTCCCGGAAACACAAGTACCCAAACCTACCTCATCTGGAGGGAGCAAGGTCAAGATGACCGATTACATGAAGTTGGGTGCTCCTCAGTACAGAGCAGGTGATGACCCATTTGAGTATCTGAGCAGGGTCAAGACTATTACAGATGAGATAGGGGCTGATGACAGTAGAGCCATTCAGATGGCTGGGTTCACACTAGAGTGCAAGAAGGCACGTAGTTGGTTTAAGAACTATGTGAACCCGAGAGCGGACAGTATGTCTTGGGAGGAGTTCGCAAATGAGTTTGCAGGATGGGCTTTCCCTGAGAGCTCTAGAGAGCAGAAGATGATAGAATTCGAACAGTTGAGGCAGACTGATCAGATGAGTGTGGAGGAGTACACAGACAGGTTCCTGGAGTTGTTGCCATATGCTGGGCTGAATTTGGACACAGATCAAAAGAAGTCAAGGAGATATATTATGAGGCTGCACTCCAGGTATTCCTCTTTGGTACAGTCAGCAGAGAGGGAAAGTTTCCACGCCATAGTGGATATGGCTAGGAGAATGGAGGCTAGTGCTATCGTTGAGGGGAAGGTAAAACAGTCAGTGGCGCAGCCTTCTGGTTCCAAGACCCCAGGTGGGGAAAGGTTAGACTCTTCTTCTCTGAGTACAGCAGTTGCAGGCAGTAAGAAGTGGGACAGAGGCCACAGAAAATCTAAGAAGAATAAGTTCTGGAACAAGATCAAGTCAGGTCTGGGTTTAGGCAGTGGCTCAAGCTCTGGCGCAGAGGTTACAGCATGTATGAGATGTGGGAGACCACACAAGGGAGTATGTCTGGCAGGGACAAACACATGTTTCAGGTGCGGACAGGCGGGTCACTTGGCTCGAGATTGTCCTAGAGCAGCCTTTGCAGCACCGTCTCAGCAGACAGCCTCCGACAGTGTGGTGCAGCCAGTAGCTCCAGCCGCAACACAGGCCAGTGGCAGAGGCAGGGGGAGAGGGTCAGCCTCTTCATCAGCAGGATACAGAGGTGAAGGTCCATCAGCTCCGGCACGGATCTTCACTATGACTCAGCAGGAGGCCAGCACATCCAACACTGTGGTGGCAGGTAATCTCATCATTGGTTGTTCTGATGTGTATGCCTTAATGGACCCGGGTGCATCTCATTCTTTTATTGCTCCGAGAGTCGTGGAGAGGGTAGGATTGATGGTCTCTGGGTTAGAGTGTCCCCTATGGGTCAGTGGACCCAAGTGTGACCCGTCAGTGGCAGAGGCAGTCTGCCAATGTAGTCCAGTTTTCATAGAGGGAAGATGCCTTTCCGCCGACCTCGTGGTTCTAGATTTGACAGATTTTGACGTCATTCTAGGGATGGATTGGTTATCGACCCATGGTGCTACCTTGGACTGTAGAGACAAGGTAGTCAGATTCAGAGATCAGGATGGGTCAGAGGTCGTCTTCAGAGGAGACAAGAGGGGTACACCTAGAGGTCTGATCTCAGCTCTTCAGGCTCGTAGGTTGCTTAAGAGGGGATGTCAGGGGTTTCTAGCTCATGTGAGGGAGTTAGATAGTCATGTCAGAGAGCCCGCCTCATTGCCTGTGGTGAGTGAGTTCTTAGATGTTTTCCCAGACGAGCTGCCAGGGTTACCACCTGCTAGGGAGATAGAGTTCGAGATTGAGTTAATGCCTGGTACCAGACCGATCTCTATCCCTCCCTACAGGATGGCACCAGCTGAATTGAAAGAACTGAAGGAACAGTTGCAAGAGCTGGTAGATAAGGGTTTCATCCGACCGAGTACTTCACCTTGGGGTGCTCCGGTTTTGTTTGTGAGGAAGAAGGATGGATCCCTCAGACTTTGTATCGACTACAGACAGTTGAACAAGGTCACTACCAAGAACAAATACCCTTTGCCGAGGATCGACGATCTATTCGACCAGCTAGCAGGAGCAGGTTGTTTCTCCAAAATAGATCTGAGATCAGGGTACCATCAGTTGAGGATAAGGAATGAAGATGTACCGAAGACGGCTTTCAGGACCAGGTATGGGCACTATGAGTTCCTTGTGATGCCGTTTGGGTTGACCAACGCCCCTGCAGCATTCATGGACCTCATGAACAGAATATTCAGTCAGTATCTGGATCACTTCGTTATTGTCTTCATAGATGATATCTTAGTGTATTCCAGAAATGCAGAGGAGCATGCCCATCACCTGAGGACAGTTTTGCAGACCTTGAGAGAGCATGGCTTGTATGCCAAGTTCTCCAAGTGTGAGTTTTGGCTTAGGAGCATTTCATTCTTGGGGCACATTGTGTTAGAACAGGGTATTGAAGTAGACCCCAAGAAGGTAGAGGCTGTAGCTAACTGGCCTAGACCCACCACAGTGACCGAGATCAAGAGTTTTCTGGGTTTAGCAGGTTACTACAGGAGGTTCGTTCAGGACTTCTCAAGGATTGCTGCTCCTATGACCAAACTGACAAAGAAGAATCAGAAGTTCTTATGGACCGATCAGTGTGAGGAAAGCTTTGAGGAGCTTAAGAGGAGGTTGACTTCAGCACCGGTGTTAGCTCTGCCAAAAAGTGATGATGACTTCTCAGTATATTGTGATGCGTCCCGTGTGGGACTGGGTTGTGTGCTAATGCAAAATGAGAGGGTGATCGCTTATGCTTCTAGGCAGCTGAAAAAGCATGAGCTGAATTACCCCACACACGATCTTGAGATGGCAGCAGTCATCTTTGCACTCAAGATGTGGAGGCATTACCTCTATGGGGTAAAATGTGAGATCTTCACAGATCATAAGAGCCTGCAGTACATCCTGAGTCAGAGAGAACTGAACATGAGGCAGAGGAGATGGGTAGAGCTGTTGAGTGACTATGATTGCAAGATTCAGTACCATCCGGGTAAGGCGAATGTTGTGGCAGACGCCCTAAGCCGGAAATCACTCGGCAGTCTATCCCACATTTCAGCAGAGAGGAGGCCGGTGGTGAAGGAGTTCCACAGACTTATGAGTGAAGGATTACAGTTGGAGTTGTCTGGCACAGGTGCCTTAGTGGCTCAGATGAGAGTGACACCCGTGTTTCTGGAGCAGGTAGCTCAGAAACAGCATGAGGACCCAGAGTTGGTCAGGATAGCCAGAACGGTTCAGTCAGGCCAGAGTAATGAGTTCAAGTTTGATGATAAGGGGATCCTCCGCTACGGGAACAGATTATGTGTGCCAGATGACATTGGTCTGAAGGGAGATATTATGGGGGAAGCCCATAATACCAGGTATAGTGTTCACCCTGGAGCCACCAAAATGTATCAGGATCTGAAGAGAGTGTATTGGTGGCCAGCTATGAAGAAGGACGTGGCACTGTTCGTGTCAGCCTGCGATGTGTGTCAGAGGGTGAAACTAGAGCATCAGAAGCCGGCTGGAATGTTGAATCCACTACCGATTCCAGAGTGGAAATGGGAGAATATAGCTATGGACTTCGTAGTGGGGCTACCGGCGACGTCCAACAGATTGGACTCCATATGGGTGATTGTGGACAGACTCACCAAATCTGCTCACTTCATCCCTGTCAGGAGTGGTTACTCTGTGGACAAGTTGGCGCAGGTGTACGTGGATGAGATTGTCAGACTGCATGGGGTCCCGGTATCTATAGTGTCAGATAGAGGGCCCCAGTTCACCTCCAGGTTTTGGCGGAGTCTGCAGAACGCTATGGGTACCAGATTAGACTTCAGTACTGCCTTCCACCCGCAGACAGACGGACAGTCAGAGAGGACCATCCAGACAATAGAGGATATGCTCAGAATGTGTGTGCTAGATTTTGGCGGTTCTTGGAGGCAGCATCTACCTTTGGTGGAGTTTGCCTACAATAACAGCTATCATGCTAGCATAGGGATGGCTCTATATGAAGCTTTGTATGGGAGGAAGTGTCGATCACCTATCTGCTGGGAGGAAGTAGGAGAGAGGACTCTTGCGGGTCCGGAGTTAGTAGAGCTTACCAGCAGGGTGGTACCCATAATCAGAGAGAGGATCAAGACTGCTGCTAGTCGGCAGAAGAGTTATGCAGATATCCGCAGAAGACAGCTAGAGTTTCAGGAGGGGGATTTGGTTTTGCTCAAGGTGTCTCCTATGAAAGGAGTGGTTCGGTTCGGGAAGAAGGGTAAGTTAGCTCCACGGTACATCAGTCCTTTCGAGGTGCTTCAGAGGGTCGGTAATGTGTCGTACAAGCTAGACTTGCCTTCTTCGATGGAGAGAATCCATCCGGTTTTCCATGTTTCTCTGTTACGGAAGTACGTGTCAGATCCGAGCAAGGTTCTTAGTGAGCCTGATGTAGAGATCCAAGAGGATCTCACCTATGTAGAACAGCCAGTGCGGATCCTAGACACTCAGATCAGAAAGCTGAGGAACAAGGAAATCCCGATGGTGAAAGTCCTTTGGAACCACCACAATATTGAAGAATGCACCTGGGAGACACGGGAGTCCATGCTCCAGCAATACCCCCATCTGTTTTGAGGTGAGTGTTAGTTGTTCTATGTGTTGCATGTATGATATATTGTATGCTATGTTGTATGTTATGATTGATGCCATGCTTTGTATGTTAGTTGAGGAACATTCGGGGACGAATGTTCTTAAGGGGGGGAGAATGTAATACCCGGCTAGACTCCGGTATCGGAATCCCTACCGTCCGGTGGGATCTCGGATGTCGGAGGCCCCTAGAAGGGTAAAATGATGTTTTTCTGAAATGTTTTCATGTATTTCATGTTTTTAAGTATGAAAATTTAATGAGTTTTTGCATGAGAATTCTTTGGAGGAAAACCCAGGTTCGGCCGCCGAACTCCGAAGTTCGGCCGCCGAACATGCATGCTTTCGGAGGGACTTTAGGCGCCCGAAAGTTTTGTGTGAGGGAAATGCAGGTTCGGCCGCCGAACTCCAAGTTCGGCCGCCGAACCTTGCATGCATGCGGAGGCACTTTCGGCCCCCGAACGTGGCCTGGCCAGCCACCTATAAAAGGGGCACTTAGCCGAAATGGGAGAGTTTTCTCCCATTTTCGACCTCAGCGAGCTTCCGACCTCCCTCTCCCAAATCTTGTGTTTTTCCTTCAATCCCCACCATTTTCTTTGAGTTTTAAGGTTCCACAAAAGTTTTTGAGTGTTTTTAAGCAAGTTTGGAGCTTGGAAGTCTTGGAGCTAAATCCCTCCATTTTCCGAGCTAGGGTCGTTCTTCCTCTAGATCTTCAAGAGGTAAGCTTCGATCTATGCTTCTTTTATGTTTTATGAAAGTTTTATGCAAGTTGATGGGGTAGAATGCATGTTTAGGTTATGTGTATGTTTATGGGTATAATGTATGCTTTGATGAACAATGTATGTTGATGTTTGTGTGTTTGAAGTGTTGTAGATGGGGTATATTATAGTTTGAGACCCCTAGGTGTGATGTATGATGTGTATGCATGTGTAGAAACAAGTTTATGCATGTTTTGAGGTGTTTTGGAGGCTGTGGACACAAGGGAGCCAAGTTTCTGCCCTTCGGCAGAAACTCAGGTTCGGCCGCCGAAGTGACTTTCGGCCGCCGAACCCCCTTGTGGAGGCAGTTTCGGCTGCCGAAGCCTGCCTCCGAAACTCAAGTTTCGTCTCTGTCTGGGAGGTTCGGCCGCCGAAAGTGCCGCCGAACCTGCATGACTTTCGGCTGCAGAGGGACTTTCGGCCGCCGAACCTGCCGCCGAAAGTGCCCTGTTTAGCCGTTTCTTGCATGATTTCATGTGATGTTTTCAGGATGTTTTAGGGGGTCTTTGGGGAGTATTTTGGAGTCATGTTCATGTATGTTTGGTGCCTCATTTGAGTCCACCTGTGTAGGTTCGGACCCGAGGAACCGAGACCCCCGGTTGTGAGATAGTCGTTCAGAGTTCGTTGTTAAAGCTTCAGTTACCAGGTGAGTGGAACAACCCCTTAAGCTTTAAAGTAAACGAATAAATGAATGAATCATAAAGCATTGCCCATGCATCATTATGCCATGCAATATCAGGTTGTTTGCATTAGAATTCACGAATATGTTGCATTGCATACTTTGTTGTTGATGTGGATGAATGTTGAATGATCCATTAGCCCTTGTATGTCATGATAGCCTATGTGAGTCCAGGTGTGCCTGCTACGGCTCTACGCCCCTGGCACTATGACAGATTATGGAAGTCCGGGTGTGCCTGCTACGGCTCTACGCCCCCGGCATGTATAAGTAAGAAAGATTGGGGCTAAATGGTGACAAGTTCATCCTTGCTGTGAAATGTTTGTGTTATGGCGCATACATGAAAGCATGAATAAGAAAAAGAAAGAAAAAGTTAAATGATGATAATAATAATAATAAAATGAATAATAATGTACCTAAAAATGGAGGAATTAAAACAAATGTTTTTAGTTTCTGCTCACTGGGCTCTAGTAGCTCACCCCACTCCCTTTATCCCCAGAGTTGCAGGTACAGGGTAGATCGAGAAGTCGGCTAGAGTGAAGTCAAGTCCTGTATGTTGTAATAGATAGTAGTGGACATGAACATGATGTAATGAGTATTTATGACCATGTACTGTAATGAATGATTTGATGATGTATTGAGGATTATAGTAGTGCTTGACCTAGAGGTGTGTGAATCCCCATTATGTACAGAATGTTTAATGAGTAATGATGTTAATGACTATGATTATCCAAGCTGTTATGTATGATGATGATACCCCATTGGAGTATATGATGAGGACTCCAGTGTGGGGTTTATGTATGATGTTGTGCATGCACAGGTTTCGCTTGGATAAGAGAAAAGAAAATTTTTACAGATCATGTATATGTTGTTTTGTGTGGGATTCCACAAGTTTACAGGAGGTATGTAGGCTTGCTACGGGTCCCGGCGGCCTTAAGCCGATCTGGATCCTAGCGCCGGTAACGGGTCGGATTTCCGGGTCGTTACAACAAAGGTTTTGAATGATGGTCCATGAACTACCTAATTAGGAGTAAATTACGTAATCATAGGGATTTGTATAACTAACGATCTGATATATATTATTTTGTGTACATGTTTATTTTATTTCCTTAGAATAGGCTAAAATTTTAAAAATAAAAGGCCAAAATTTTCTTTATATATATTGATTGAAAATATTTTAAGTCGAGTTAAAATTATTCAAATTTTAATTTTTAAGTTTATATAATTTTTTATTGCAATATTAGAAAAATATCACATTATTTTTAATTGTTATCGTACAATTTAATTATTTATAATTAGGTTGGTATTATAAAAATATTTTTTAAAAAAATATTATATATTTTATTTATAAAGATTAAAGTGGATAAAAGAAATTTAATAAGTAAGTGATTTAAATTTATATAAATGCACTTTAAAAAAAATTTTATAGAGATATTTAATATGATAAAAAATATAAAAATTTTAAAAATAAAATGCTGAAATTTCTTTATATATACTGATTGAAAGTATTTTAAGTCGGGTTAAAATTGTTAAAATTAGGTTTTTAAATTTATAAAATTATTTATTGTAATATTAGAAAAATATCACATATTATTAATTGTTATTTATATTTTAATGGTTTATAACTAGATTGTTATTTTAAAAATATTTTTTTAAATACATTTCTTTAGGATATTTATTTAAGTGAGATTTTATATTTATTGATTTTATGTAAATTTTGTATATATAAGGATGCAAAAAATAGCAAAAATAAATTGATATACAGTAATAGGAGTTGATTATGAAGCAATAACAAAAATAACAAAGATATTTAATATATTAATATGATAAATTATTTTTTTAAATTTATATGAATATATATTAAATAAGAATTATATACGGATACGTGATAAAAAATATAAGAATTTTAAAAATAGAAGACTAAAATTTCTTATATATACTGATTGAAAATATTTTAAGTCGGGTTGAAATTGCTAAAATTTAGATTTATAAATTTATATAATTTTTTTATTACAATATGAGAAAAATATCACATATTTTTAATTGTTATCGTATAATTTGATTGTTTATAATTAGCTTGATATTATAAAAATATTTTTTTAAAAAAATATTATATATTTTACTTATAAATTAATTTATAGGGATTGAAGTGGATAAAAATATTTAATAAATAAGTGCATTAAATTTATATGAATAAAAAAAGTATATAGAGATATTTAATGTTATAAAAAATATAAAAATATTTAAAAAATGTTGAAATTTTATTACGTATGTAGATTGAAAATATTTGAAGTTTGGATGAAATTGCTAAAATTTAATTTTTTTAAGTTAATATAATTTTTTTGTTATATTAGAAAAATATCATATATTATTAATTTTTCTCATATATTTTCATTATTTATAATTAAGTTGGTATTTTAAAAATATTTTTTAAAAAAATATTATATATTTTACCTGATAAATTAATTTATAGGGATAAAAATGAAAAAAATTAATAAATCAGTGCTTTATATTTATGTGAATGTATATTAAATAAAAATTATGTAGAGATATTTAACGTGATAAAAATTATAAATATTTTAAGTTGAGATTGAAATTGCTAAAATTTAGATTTTTAAGTTTATATAATTTTTTATTGTAATATTAGAACAATAACACATATTATTAATTGTTATTGTATATTTTAATTGTTTATAATTTGGTTGATATTATAAAAATATTTTTTAAAAGAATATTATATATTTTACCTCATAAAATAATTTATAGAGATAAAAATAAAAAAATTAATAAATTAGCGTTTTAAATTTATATGAATGTACATTAAATAAAATTTATATAGAGATATTTCATGTGATAAAAAAAATTAAAATTTCTTTATATATACTGATTGAAAATGTTTTAAGTCGGGTTGAAATTATTAAAATTAAGTTTTTAAATTTATACAAATTTTTATTTTAATATTAATAAAATATCATATATTATTAATTATTATCGTATATTTTAATGGTTTATAATTAGATTGGTATTATAAAAATATTTTTTAAAAAAATAATTTTCTTAGTGATAAATTATTAAATGAGATTTTATATTTATTGATTTACATAAATTTGTAGGAAAAGGAGTTAATTATAAAGTAACCGCGATATAGAGATATTTAATGTGATAAATTAATATAATAAATTAGTTTTTTAAATTTATATGAATATATATTACTAATATAATAAATTAGATCTTTAAATTTATATAAATATATATTAAAGAAAATTATATATAGATATTTAATGAGATAAAAAAATATAAAAATTTTAAAAATAAAATGCTGAAATTTCTTTATATATATATGCTTATTAAAAATATTTTAAGTTATGTTAAAATTGCTAAAATTAAATTTTTAAATTTATATAATTTATATAATTATTTATAATTAAGTTGGTATTTTAAAAATATTTTTAAAAAAATATTATATATTTACCAATAAATTAATTTATAGGGATAAAAATAGAAAAAAAAATAGTAAATCAGTGCTTTAAATTTATATGAATGTATATTAAACAAAAATTATATGGAGATAATTAAGGTAATAAAAAATATAAAAATTTTAAAAATATAATTCTGAAATTTTTTTATTATGCCAATTGAAAATATTTTAAGTCGAGATTGAAATTGTTAAAATTAGGTTTTTAAATTTATATAATTTTTTATTGTAATATTAGAAAAATAACACATATTATTAATTGTTTATAATTTGGTTGATATTATAAAAATATTTTTAAAAGAATATTATATTTTTTATCTGATAAAATTGTATATTAAATAAAAATTATATAAAGATATTTAACGTGATAAAAAAATATGAGAATTTTAAAAATAAAATACTGAAATTTCTTTATATACGCTGATTGAAAATATTTTAAGTCGGGTTAAAATTGTTAAAATTAAGTTTTTAAGTTTATATAATTTTTTATTTTAATAATAAAAAAATCAGATATTATTAATTGTTATCGTATATTTTAATGGTTTATAGTTAAGTTGGAATTATAAAAATATTTAAAAAAAAATTTTTTTAATGATAAATTATTAAATGAGATTTTATATCTATTGATTTTACTCAGTTTTTATATAAAAATACAAAGAATAGTAAAAATAAATTGATATATAGGAAAAGGAGTTGATTACTAAGCAATGGTGATATATAGATATTTAATGTGATAAATTAATATAATAAATTAGTTCTTTAAATTTATATGAACAATTATTATTAATCTAATAAATTAGTTCTTTAAATTTATATGAATATATATTAAAGAAAATTATATATAGATATTTAATGTGATAAAAAAAGAATAAAAATTTTAAAAATAAAATGCTGAAATTTCTTTATACATGCTAATCGAAAATACTTTAAGTCGGGTTAAAATTATTAAAATTAAGTTTTTAAATTTATATAACTTTTTATTGTAATATTAAAAAAATAACACATATTATTAATTGTTATAATATGTCTATTTTTTAAACAAAATAATTCCATAGTGATATTTAATTAAATGATATTTTCTTTAATTAAATGATATTTAATTTAGTAAATTTTATATAGGGATGCAAAGAATAGCAAAAATAAGTTGATTATGAAGCAATAGCTATGTTGAGATATTTAAAGTGATAAATTAATATAATAAATTAGTTATTTAAATTTATATAAATATATATTAAATAAAAATTATATAAATATATTTAACGTGATAAAAAAATATAAAATTTTAAAAATAAAAAGCTAAAATTTTCTTTATATATATTGATTGAAAATATTTTAAGTCCGGTTGAAATTGCTAAAATTTAGGTTTTTAAGTTTATTTAATTTTTTATTGTAATATTGGAAAAATAACGCATATTATTAATTGTTATTGTATATTTTAATCGTTTATAATTTAGTTGATATTATAAAAATATTTTTTAAAAAAATATTATATATTTTGCCTGATAAAATAATTTCTAGGGATTAAAATGAGAAAAAAATAAATTAGCATTTTAAATTTATGTGAATGTATATTAAATAAAAATTATATAGAGATATTTAACGTGATAAAAAATTATGAAAATTTTAAAATTAAAATACTGAAATATTTTTATATATACTAATTGAAATTGTTTTAAGTCGGATTAAAATTATTAAAATTAAGATTATAAGTTTCATAATTTTTTATTTTAATATTAAAAAAATATCACATATTATTAATTATTATCATATATTTTAATGGTTTATAATTAAGTTGGTATTGTAAAAATATTTTTTAAAAAAAAAATTTTAGTGATAAATTATTTAATGAGATTTTATATCTATTGATTTTATGTAAATTTTGTAGTTTTTTTATGGGGAGGCAAAGAATAGTAAATAAAAATATATATTAAATAATTCCTTAGTGATATTTAATTAAATGAGATTTTATATTTATCAATTTTAGATAAATTCCCTAAATTTTATTTAGGGATGAAAAGAATAGCAAAAATAAATTGATTATAAAGTAATAGCTATATTGAGATATTTAACGTGATAAATTAATATAATAAATTTGTTCTTTAAATTTATATAAATATATATTTTAAGTTGGGTTGAAATTGCTAAAATTTAAATTTTTAAGTTTATATAATTTTTTTATTGTAATATTAGAAAAGTATCACCTACTTTTAATTGTTATAGTATAATTTAATTATTTATAACTAGTTTGGTATTATTAAAATATTTTTTTAAAAATATTATATATTTTACTTTATAAATTAATTTATGAAGATCGAAATGGGTAAAAAAATTTAATAAATAAGTGATTTAAATTTATATGAATCCACTTTGAAAAGATATTATATAGAGATATTTAACGTGATAAAAAATATGAAAATTTAAAAAAAATGCTGAAATTTTTTTATATACACGGATTGAAAATATTTTAAGTAGGGTTAAAATTAGGTTTTAAATTTATATAATTTTTTATTGTAATATTAGAAAAATATCACATATTATTTTAATGGTTTATAATTAGGTTGGTATTTTAAAAATATTTTTTTAAAATATATTTCTTTACTAATATTTAATTAAGTGAGATTTTATATTTATTGATTTTAGTTAAATTTTGTAAATTTTATATAGGGATGCAAAGAAAAACAAAAATAAATTGATATACTGTGATAAGAGTTGATTATGAAGCAATAGTGATGCAGAGGTATTTAACGTGATAAATTAATATAATAAATTAATTTTTTAAATTTATATAAATATATATTAAATAAGAATTATATAGAGATATTTAACGTGATAAAAAATATAAAAATTTTAAAAATAAAAGGCTAAAATTTCTTTATATATACTGATTGAAAATATTTTAAATCGGGTTGAAATTACTAAAATTTAGGTTTATAAGTTTATATAATTTTTTATTACAATATTAGAAAAATATCACATATTTTTAATTGTGATTATATAATTTAATTTTTTATAATTAGGTTGGTATTATAAAAATATTTTTTAAAGAAATTATTATATATTTTATTTTATAAATGAATTTATAGAGATGAAGTAGATAAAAAAAATTAAATAAAAAAGTTTTTTAAATTTATATGAATATACGTTAAAAAAATTATATAAAGGTATCGAATGTGATAAAAAATATAAAAATTTTAAAAATAAAATGTTAAAATCTCTTTATATATGTTGATTGAAAATATTTTAAGTCGGATTGAAATTACTAAAATTTAGATTTTATATTAATTTTTTATTACAATATTAAAAAAATATCACATATTATTAATTGTTACAGTATATTTAAATCATTTATAAAATTTAAGTTTTATATTAATTTTTATTACAATATTAAAAAAAAATCACATATTATTAATAGTTATCGTATATTTTAATTATTTATAATTAGATTGGTATTGTAAAAATATTTTTTTAAAAAAATATTATACCGTTTATCTAATAAAGGATAAAAAAATTAATAAATAAATACTTTAAATTTATATGAATGTATGTTGAAAAAATTATATCGAGATATTTAACGTGATCAAAAATATAAAAATTTTAAAAATAAAATGCTGATATTTTTTTATATATGTTGATTGGAAATATTTTAAGTTGGGGATGAAATTGCTAAAATTTATATTTTAAGTTTATATAATTATTTTATTGCAATATTAGAAGAATATCACATATTATTAATTGTTATCCTATATTTTAATTGTTTATAATTAGGTTGTTGGGGTAAAAATATTTTTTTTAAAAAATTATTATATATTTTACTTGATAAATTAATTTATAGGGATGAAAGTGGATAAAAGAATTTAACAAATAAGTTGTTTAAATTTATATGAATATACGTTGAAAAAGTTATATAAAAATATTTAATGTGCTCAATGAAAATATTATTTTAAGTTTGAATAAAATTACTAAAATTTATATTTTTACGTTAATATATTTTTTTATTAAAATATTAGAAAAATATCACATATTATTAATTGTTATTGTATATTTTAATTGTTTAGAATTAGGTTGATATTGTAAAAATATTTTTTAAAAAAATATTATATATTTTGCCTGATAAATTAATTTATAGGGATAAAAATGAAAAAAATTAATAAATTAGTGTTTTAAATTTATATATATTAAATAAAAATTATATATAGATATTTAACTTGATAAAAAAATATAAAAATTGTAAAAATAAATTAATGAAATTTTTTTATATATGTTGATCGAAAATATTTTAAGTCGGGTTGATATTGTTAAAATTTAGATTTTTAAGTTTTTATAATTTTTTTATTGCAATTGATAACCGCCTGGTTTTCCTAGCCCAGGAATAAGGACGGATCCAAAAGAAGACCACAAGTCCAAAGCCTGTCAGACCATATGCTCGAAAGACGGCCCGATTTCACAAGCCCAGAACAGCAACGCAGGGCAATTCGGATCAGATACGAGCACAGGCCCAATAGGGAAGCAGGCCCAGTCACTCACCAACCCTGTTCGCACGCGTGACAGGGAGAATTAAATGGCCGCTTGGCGTGGAGAAGGGGTCTGACACCTCCGTACGTACGGGCGTGAGTGACATGGACAGGTAGCACTATAGACTAGGGGTCTTCTCTCTTTTTAGGGCTCTCTCTTCTGGAGGCTCAGGGGGCTTCTTCTTCCTTCTCCTTCCTGGACTCCATTTTTATTTTCTCTCTGCAACTCTTGCCTAAATATACTACTTTAATTCATGAAATTTGACTTGAACATCGGAGGGTCTCCACCGGGGAATCCCCGGTAGACCCCTGACCGTTTTTCCTTGTTTTGCAAGTCCTTTCATCAGATAGAACATTGAGAGACCCATTTGATGGACCCATATGATGGACCAAGAAGGAAGCCAGATCTATCATGGACTAGGAGGAGAAAAAGATTTATCAAATGGCGCCGTCTGTGGGAAACGAAGGAGATCTTTTCATCACCGGAGTTCCTAAATCCACCCATTGAGATCCACATGAAGGTATGAAAGCTTATGCGAAAAGAAAGCTGGAGATTTACAATAACCCAGCTGAATAACCTAGCTGAAAAGAAAGATCCAGCTGGTTCACGAATATCTTGATAGTATTTTAGATAGTTTATTTTAATATTTATTGAATTTTATTACTACTAACCTTTTCTTTGAGATCTGACGAAGTGAAACTTCAGATGATGTGTATATTTATTGAAATTGTGAGGTCGGCCGTGTATATGTTGTAAATGTGAGATGTGCAGGTTGGCTGTAAAGTCCCAGATCAACAAGTTAGAGAAAAAATTAATAAATAAAAATAAGCGAGGTCGGACTAGCATTTCAGGTCGAGTAGGGCACAATCCATGGTCATCTAACTTGATTACACAGCAGCGCCCCTCAAATATCGGGACAACATGGAGACAATAAGAAATGATCAAATGTCCGGGTTGATCGAGGTGGATGAACTTGGACTCTGTATGTCGCCCCACTTGAAGATGAGGTGAGCTGAAATACCCCGGTCAGCATAGTCGGCATTAGTCCGTCTGATCGTCGAGAGGACGACTGATCAAGCACCACTAGTCGGACCATCAATGGTTTCACTGGACAAAGCATCGAAAAGACACTTGATCAAAGCATCAAGGGATCTGCGTGGTCAAGCCCGTAGATCAGACACTCAAGGTCTGGACAGGTCAGTTGGGTTATGAGGTCGGCAATCCTTCAACCTTTGATTGAACAGGCCTGCCTTAGTACCAGGACGCTTGATCGAGGCATCGAGGAATCTGTACGGTCAAGCCCGTAGGTCAAAAAATCAAGAGTTCAACAGGTCGGTCAGGGTACCAGGTCGGCAAGCCTTCAACCAGGACGACAAGCATTCAAAATTGAATTTTGTACAAGCCGACAATGCTACCCGATCGGCAGATCTCAAGAGAAGGCTAAACAGGTTGGGTCCTCGACAACCATTTTGCTAAAGCCCTAAAAAAAAAAAAAAGAAGAAGAAGAGAAAAGAAGAAACCTAAAACCAGCCAGCCACCAACCATTTTAGTAATCTATGAAATCATTTGTATTCAATAATGTCTAATTAAAAATAATTGTCAATAATTAAAGACATTCTTGAAATTCTGAAGCAAAATAATAAATAGACACAGCAAAGTACAATTTGGGTGACTAGAGCATATATATCATGGGCATTTAAAATAAGTAATTAAGGGCTTGTAACTTTTTCCAAGAGTAATTATGCTAATGACACGTGGACCCAACAGTAATTACCCGATCGGCAGACCTGGCTTGGTTGGTGGCTGGCTGGTTTTAGGTTTCTTCTTTTCTCTTCTTCTTCTTTTTTTTTTTTTTAGGGCTTTAGCAAAATGGTTGTCGAGGACCCAACCTGTTTAGCCTTCTCTTGAGATCTGCCGATCGGGTAGCATTGTCGGCTTGTACAAAATTCAATTTTGAATGCTTGTCGTCCTGGTTGAAGGCTTGCCGACCTGGTACCCCGACCTGTTGAGCTCTTGATTTTTTGACCTACGGGCTTGACAGTACAGATTCCTCGATGCCTCGATCAAGCGTCCTGGTACTAAGGCAGGCCTGTTCAATCAAAGGTTGAAGGATTGCCGACCTCATAACCCAACTGACCTGTCCAGACCTTGAGTGTCTGATCTACGGGCTTGACCACGCAGATCCCTCGATGCTTTGATCAAGTGTCTTTTCGATGCTTTGTCCAATGAAACTATTGATGGTCCTACTAGTGGTGCTTGATCAGTCGTCCTCTCGACGATCAGACGGACTAATGCCGAGCATGCGGACCGGGGTATTTCAGCTCACCTCATCTTCAAGTGGGGCGACATACAGAGTCCAAGTTCATCCACCTCGATCAACCCGGACATTTGATCATTTCTTATTGTCTCCATGTTGTCCCGACATTTGAGGGGCGCTGCTGTGTAATCAAGTTAGATGACCATGGATTGTGCCCTACTCGACCTGAAATGCTAGTCCGACCTCGCTTATTTTTATTTATTAATTTTTTCTCTAACTTGTTGATCTGGGACTTTACAGCCGACCTGCACATCTCACATTTACAACATATACACGGCCGACCTCACAATTTCAATAAATATACACATCATCTGAAGTTTCACTTCGTCAGATCTCAAAGAAAAGGTTAGTAGTAATAAAATTCAATAAATGTTAAAATAAACTATCTAAAAGACTATCAAGATATTCGTGAACCAGCTGGATCTTTCTTTTCAGCTAGGTTATTCAGCTGGGTTATTGTAAATCTCCAGCTTTCTTTTCGCATAAGCTTTCATACCTTCATGTGGATCTCAATGGGTGGATTTAGGAACTCCGGTGATGAAAAGATCTCCTTCGTTTCCCACAGACGGCGCCATTTGATAAATTTTTTTCTCCTCCTAGTCCATGATAGATCTGGCTTCCTTCTTGGTCCATCAAATGGGTCTCTCAATGTTCTATCTGATGAAAGGACTTGCAAAACAAGGAAAAACGGTCAGGGGTCTACCGGGGATTCCCCGGTGGAGACTCTCCGATGTTCAAGTCAGATTTCATGAATTAAAGTAGTATATTTAGGCAAGAGTTGCAGAGAGAAAATAAAAATGGAGTCCAGGAAGGATAAGGAAGAAGAAGCCCCCTGAGCCTCCAGAAGAGAGAGCCCTAAAAAGAGAGAAGACCCCTAGTCTATAGTGCTACCTGTCCATGTCACTCAGGCCCGTACGTACGGACGTGTCAAACCCCTTCTCCACGCCAAGCGGCCATTTAATTCTCCCTGTCACGCGTGCGAACAGGGTTGGTGAGTGACTGGGCCTGCTTCCCTATTGGGCCTGTGCTCGTATCTGATCTGAATTGCCCTGCGTTGCTGTTCTGGGCTTGTGAAATCGGGCTGTCTTTCGAGCATATGGTCTGACAGGCTTTGGACTTGTGGTCTTCTTTTGGATCCGTCCTTATTCCTGGGCTAGGAAAACCAGGCGGTTATCAATTGCAATAAAAAAATTATAAAAACTTAAAAATCTAAATTTTAACAATATCAACCCGACTTAAAATATTTTCGATCAACATATATAAAAAAATTTCATTAATTTATTTTTACAATTTTTATATTTTTTTTATCAAGTTAAATATCTATATATAATTTTTATTTAATATATATATAAATTTAAAACACTAATTTATTAATTTTTTTTCATTTTTATCCCTATAAATTAATTTATCAGGCAAAATATATAATATTTTTAAAAAAAATATTTTTACAATATCAACCTAATTCTAAACAATTAAAATATACAATAACAATTAATAATATGTGATATTTTTCTAATATTTTAATAAAAAATTATATTAACGTAAAAATCTAAATTTTAGTAATTTTATTCAAACTTAAAATAATATTTTCATTGAGCACATTAAATATTTTTATATAACTTTTTCAACGTATATTCATATAAATTTAAACAACTTATTTGTTAAATTCTTTTATCCACATTCATCCCTATAAATTAATTTATCAAGTAAAATATATAATAATTTTTTAAAAAAAAATTTTTACCCCAACAACCTAATTATAAACAATTAAAATATAGGATAACAATTAATAATATGTGATATTCTTCTAATATTGCAATAAAATAATTATATAAACTTAAAAATATAAATTTTAGCAATTTCATCCTCAACTTAAAATATTTCCAATCAACATATATAAAAAAATATCAGTATTTTATTTTTAAAATTTTTATATTTTTTATCACGTTAAATATCTCAATATAATTTTTTCAACATACATTTATATAAATTTAAAGTATTTATTTATTAATTTTTTTATCCTTTATTAGATAAACGGTATAATATTTTTTTAAAAAAATATTTTTACAATACCAATCTAATTATAAATAATTAAAATATACGATAACTATTAATAATATGTGATTTTTTTTAATATTGTAATAAAAATTAATATAAAACTTAAATTTTATAAATGATTTAAATATACTGTAACAATTAATAATATGTGATATTTTTTTAATATTGTAATAAAAAATTAATATAAAATCTAAATTTTAGTAATTTCAATCCGACTTAAAATATTTTCAATCAACATATATAAAGAGATTTTAACATTTTATTTTTAAAATTTTTATATTTTTTATCACATTCGATATCTTTATATAATTTTTTTAATGTATATTCATATAAATTTAAAAAACTTTTTTATTTAATTTTTTTTATCTACTTCATCTCTATAAATTCATTTATAAAATAAAATATATAATAATTTCTTTAAAAAATATTTTTATAATACCAACCTAATTATAAAAAATTAAATTATATAATCACAATTAAAAATATGTGATATTTTTCTAATTGTAATAAAAAAATTATATAAACTTATAAACCTAAATTTTAGTAATTTCAACCCGATTTAAAATATTTTCAATCAGTATATATAAAGAAATTTTAGCCTTTTATTTTTAAAATTTTTATATTTTTTATCACGTTAAATATCTCTATATAATTCTTATTTAATATATATTTATATAAATTTAAAAAATTAATTTATTATATTAATTTATCACGTTAAATACCTCTGCATCACTATTGCTTCATAATCAACTCTTATCACAGTATATCAATTTATTTTTGTTTTTCTTTGCATCCCTATATAAAATTTACAAAATTTAACTAAAATCAATAAATATAAAATCTCACTTAATTAAATATTAGTAAAGAAATATATTTTAAAAAAATATTTTTAAAATACCAACCTAATTATAAACCATTAAAATAATATGTGATATTTTTCTAATATTACAATAAAAAATTATATAAATTTAAAACCTAATTTTAACAATTTTAACCCTACTTAAAATATTTTCAATCCATGTATATAAAAAAATTTCAGCATTTTTTTTAAATTTTTATATTTTTTATCACGTTAAATATCTCTATATAATATCTTTTCAAAGTGGATTCATATAAATTTAAATCACTTATTTATTAAATTTTTTTACCCATTTCGATCTTCATAAATTAATTTATAAAGTAAAATATATAATATTTTTTAAAAAATATTTTAATAATACCAAACTAGTTATAAATAATTAAATTATACTATAACAATTAAAAATAGGTGATACTTTTCTAATATTACAATAAAAAATTATATAAACTTAAAAATTTAAATTTTAGCAATTTCAACCCAACTTAAAATATTTTCAATCAATATATATAAACAAAATTTCAGCCTTTTATTTTTAAAATTTTAATATTTTTTTATCACGTTAAATATGTTTATATAATTTTTATTTAATATATATTTATATAAATTTAAAGAACAAATTTATTATATTAATTTATCACGTTAAATATCTCAATATAGCTACTACTTTATAATCAATTTATTTTTGCTATTCTTTTCATCCCTAAATAAAATTTAGGGAATTTATCTAAAATTGATAAATATAAAATCTCATTTAATTAAATATCACTAAGGAATTATTTCTTTTAAAAAACATTTTTACAATACCAATCTAATTATAAACCATTAAAATATACTATAACAATCAATAATATGTGCTATTTTTCTAATATTACAATAAAAAATTATATAAATTTAAAATTTTAATTTTAGCAATTTTAATCTGACTTAAAATATTTTCGATCAGCATATATAAATAAATTTTAGCATTTTATTTTTAATTGTTCTATATTTTTTTATCACGTAATTTTCTTTAATATCTATTCATATAACTTTAAAGAACTAATTTATTATATTAGTAATATATATTCATATAAATTTAAAGAACTAATTTATTATATTACTTGATCACATTAAATATTTTTGTATTGTCAATTTATTTTTACTATTCTTTGCCTCCCCATAAAAAAACTACAAAATTTACGTATAATCAATAGATATAAAATCTCATTAAATAATTTATCACTAAAATTTTTTTTTTAAAAAAATATTTTTACAATACCAACTTAATTATAAACCATTAAAATATATGATAATAATTAATAATATGTGATATTTTTTAATATTAAAATAAAAAATTATGAAACTTATAATCTTAATTTTAATAATTTTAATCCGACTTAAAACATTTTCAATTAGTATATATAAAAATATTTCAGTATTTTATTTTTAAAATTTTCATAATTTTTTATCACGTTAAATATCTCTATATAATTTTTATTTAATATACATTCACATAAATTTAAAATGCTAATTTATTTTTTTCTCATTTTAATCCCTAGAAATTATTTTATCAGGCAAAATATATAATATTTTTTTAAAAAATATTTTTATAATATCAACTAAATTATAAACGATTAAAATATATAATAACAATTAATAATATGCGTTATTTTTCCAATATTACAATAAAAAATCAAATAAACTTAAAAACCTAAATTTTAGCAATTTCAACCCGACTTAAAATATTTTCAATCAATATATATAAAGAAAATTTTAGCTTTTTATTTTTAAAATTTTATATTTCTTTATCACGTTAAATATATTTATATAATTTTTATTTAATATATATTTATATAAATTTAAATAACTAATTTATTATATTAATTTATCACTTTAAATATCTCAACATAGCTATTGCTTCATCCCTATATAAAATTTACTATTTTTGCTATTCTTTGCATCCCTATATAAAATTTACTAAATTAAATATCATTTAATTAAAGAAAATATCATTTAATTAAATATCACTATGGAATTATTTCATTTAAAAAATAGACATATTATAACAATTAATAATATGTGTTATTTTTCTAATATTACAATAAAAAGTTATATAAATTTAAAAACTTAATTTTAATAATTTTAACCCGACTTAAAGTATTTTCGATTAGCATGTATAAAGAAATTTCAGCATTTTATTTTTAAAATTTTTATATTTTTTTATCACGTTAAATATCTATATATAATTTTCTTTAATATATATTCATATAAATTTAAAGAACTAATTTATTATATTAATTTATCACATTAAATATTTATATATCACCATTGCTTAGTAATCAACTCCTTTTCCTATATATCAATTTATTTTTACTATTCTTTGTATTTTTATATAAAAACTGAGTAAAATCAATAGATATAAAATCTCATTTAATAATTTATCATTAAAAAAATTTTTTTTTAAATATTTTTATAATACCAACTTAACTATAAACAATTAAAATATACGATAACAATTAATAATATCTGATATTTTTTTATTATTAAAATAAAAAATTATATAAACTTAAAAACTTAATTTTAACAATTTTAAACCGATTTAAAATATTTTCAATCAGCGTATATAAAGAAATTTCAGTATTTTATTTTTAAAATTTTCATATTTTTTTATCACGTTAAATATCTTTATATAATTTTTATTTAATATACAATTTTATCAGATAAAAAATATAATATTCTTTTAAAAATATTTTTATAATATCAACCAAATTATAAACAATTAATAATATGTGTTATTTTTCTAATATTACAATAAAAAATTATATAAATTTAAAAACCTAATTTTAACAATTTCAATCTCGACTTAAAATATTTTCAATTGGCATAATAAAAAAATTTCAGAATTTTATTTTTAAAATTTTTATATTTTTTATTACCTTAATTATCTCCATATAATTTTTGTTTAATATACATTCATATAAATTTAAAGCACTGATTTACTAATTTTTTTCTATTTTTATCCCTATAAATTAATTTATTGGTAAATATATAATATTTTTTAAAAAATATTTTTAAAATACCAACTTAATTATAAATAATTATATAAATTATATAAATTTAAAAATTTAATTTTAATAATTTTAACATAACTTAAAATATTTTTAATAAGCATATATATAAAGAAATTTCAGCATTTTATTTTTAAAATTTTTATATTTTTTTATCTCATTAAATATCTATATATAATTTTCTTTAATATATATTTATATAAATTTAAAGAACTAATTTATTATATTAGTAATATATATTCATATAAATTTAAAAAACTAATTTATTATATTAATTTATCACATTAAATATCTCTATATCGCGGTTACTTTATAATTAACTCCTTTTCCTACAAATTTATGTAAATCAATAAATATAAAATCTCATTTAATAATTTATCACTAAGAAAATTATTTTTTTAAAAAATATTTTTATAATACCAACCTAATTATAAACCATTAAAATATACGATAACAATTAATAATACGTGATATTTTATTAATATTAAAATAAAAATTTTTATAAATTTAAAAATTTAATTTTAATAATTTCAACCCGACTTAAAATATTTTCAATCAGTATATATAAAGAAATTTTAATATTTTTTTATCACATGAAATATCTCTATATAATTTTTATTTAATGTACATTCATATAAATTTAAAACGCTAATTTATTAATTTTTTTATTTTTATCTCTATAAATTATTTTATGAGGCAAAATATATAATATTCTTTTAAAAAATATTTTTATAATATCAACCAAATTATAAACAATTAAAATATACAATAACAATTAATAATATGTGTTATTGTTCTAATATTACAATAAAAAATTATATAAACTTAAAAATCTAAATTTTAGCAATTTCAATCTCGACTTAAAATATTTATAATTTTTATCACGTTAAATATCTCTGCATAATTTTTATTTAATATACATTCACATAAATATAAAGCACTGATTTATTAATTTTTTTTATTTTTATCCCTATAAATTAATTTATCAGGTAAAATATATAATATTTTTTTAAAAAATATTTTTAAAATACCAACTTAATTATAAATAATGAAAATATATGAGAAAAATTAATAATATATGATATTTTTCTAATATAACAAAAAAATATATTAACTTAAAAAAAATTAAATTTTAGCAATTTTATCCAAACTTCAAATATTTTCAATCTACATACGTAATAAAATTTCAACATTTTTTAAATATTTTTATATTTTTTATAACATTAAATATCTCTATATAATTTTTTTATTCATATAAATTTAAAGCACTTATTTATTAAATATTTTTATCCACTTCAATCCCTATAAATTAATTTATAAGTAAAATATATAATATTTTTTTAAAAAAATATTTTTATAATATCAAGCTAATTATAAACAATCAAATTATACGATAACAATTAAAAATATGTGATATTTTTCTCATATTGTAATAAAAAAATTATATAAATTCATAAATCTAAATTTTAGCAATTTCAACCCGACTTAAAATATTTTCAATCAGTATATATAAGAAATTTTAGTCTTCTATTTTTAAAATTCTTCTATTTTTTATCATGTATCCGTATATAATTCTTATTTAATATATATTCATATAAATTTAAAGAAATAATTTATCATATTAATATATTAAATATCTTTGTTATTTTTGTTATTGCTTCATAATCAACTCCTATTACTCTATATCAATTTATTTTTGCTATTTTTTGCATCCTTATATATACAAAATTTACATAAAATCAATAAATATAAAATCTCACTTAAATAAATATCACTAAAGAAATGTATTTAAAAAAATATTTTTAAAATAACAATCTAGTTATAAACCATTAAAATATAAATAACAATTAATAATATGTGATATTTTTCTAATATTACAATAAATAATTTTATAAATTTAAAAACCTAATTTTAACAATTTTAACCCGACTTAAAATACTTTCAATCAGTATATATAAAGAAATTTCAGCATTTTATTTTTAAAATTTTTATATTTTTTATCATATTAAATATCTCTATATATTTTTTTTTAAAGTGCATTTATATAAATTTAAATCACTTGCTTATTAAATTTCTTTTATCCACTTTAATCTTTATAAATAAAATATATAATATTTTTTAAAAAAATATTTTTGTAATACCAATCTAATTATAAATAATTAAATTGTAGGATAACAATTAAAAATAATGTGATATTTTTCTAATATTGCAATAAAAAATTATATAAACTTAAAAATCAAAATTTGAATAATTTTAACTCGACTTAAAATATTTTCAATCAATATATATAAAGAAAATTTTGGCCTTTTATTTTTAAAATTTTAGCCTATTCTAAGGAAATAAAATAAACATGTACACAAAATAATATATATCAGATCTGTTAGTTATACAAATCCCTATGATTACGTAATTTACTCCTAATTAGGTAGTTCATGGACCATCATTCAAAACCTTTGTAATGCCGTAGGCATGGAAAAACTAAAAAATGAAAACATTATTGTCCAGTTCTTTGACAAACATCCCAGGATCAGGTCTCCAAGCAATGGCCATTGTATGTTGGAAAGCATCAAAGTTAACAGCCCTATCAGAAAAGAGACGACCCACTACGCAAAATCTCCATTCTCTGTGTTGCCCTACATTAGTATTGTCATCTCCCTCACCAATGACCCTCCCTTGTAATTCCGCCTGATCTAATTGGGCTGTAAGCTGTATGATCAAATCATTAGCACTTGGTGGTTGAGCCATGCTGAAAAAAGAAAAAATAAAATTTAAAAAAAAAATGAAATAAGAATGATTGAAATTAGGATTTAAAAATGATGAAAAGAGAGAGGGACAAAAGAGAAATATAGAGAATAGAAAAATGATAATGATTAGATCTGTCATAGCAATCATTAAAGAACCTTGTATTTACAAGAGAAAAATGAAACCCCATAGCGGGAGAGAGAGTATACATATAATATCTATAATCTACGTCTATCTATCTATTTAGTAATTCTATAATCTATATCTATCTATTCTATAATTTTTATTCTATTTATATTTAAGTTTTATTTTATTATTATTTTAAATTAAATTCTAAAAAATAATTTAATAGTTAAAACTTATTAATTAGTTATTAAAAAATATAAATTTACAAAATAAAATTTTAACCGATTAAAGTAATTTATATTTAAATTATAATTTGTTAAAGATTAATTTTAATTATTTTATATTTATGTTAAATTTATTTGAAATACACTTTATTGTTTTCTTTTATAATTAAATACGAATTTTAATTTATTTTTTAGGACTTTTATTTTATTATAATTATTTGTTATCTAATAGTTTGAAAAATTAAATGGAAGCTTATATTTTTGAAAACAAATTATAGTATGATAATTATATTAAAAGATATTTTATTTTAATATTTATAAATTAATTTTAAATAAAAAATTATAACTTACAGCTAACAATTTATACTATATAAAAGCAGAAAAAAAAGGACAATAACTATTTTGATTGATTCAAAAATAACATAAGAATTTATTAATATTCTTAAAAAAATTTAATTTAATATTAGGTTGATTTTCTATTTAAATTAATTATATTTTATCAAATTATTTATATTTAAATTTTATTTAATCAAAAATTAATTTTAATTATTTTGTATTTATGTTAAATTTATTTGAAATACACTTTATTATTTCATTCTATAATTAAATATGAATTTTAATTCCACGTTTAGGAATTCTATATACAATACAATCGACAACATTACATAGTGATATGGGGCGTAAATCAGAGACAAACTCAGGAGTTTTCTTTTTTGGAATCAAAATAATGTTTGTCCGATTACCCCTTGGTAATGGACCCTCCAAATTCAAACAATTCAAGCAAGCATCAATTAAATCATTATAAATAAGATCCCAATGGGTTTGGAAAAAACATGGATTAAAACCATCTGGCCTTGGTGATTTCTCTAGATGCATAGAAAACAAAGTAAGGCGAACTTCCTCAGCTGTGTATGGTGCGAGAAGGAGCTCATTATGTTGTTCAGTAACAATTCGATCAACACAAGAAATCACTAGCGTCACATCTCCTCCATGAGCAGTAAATAGGTTCTTATAATAATCGACAATGACCTGTGGTAAACCATCAGACCAATCAACCCACGTACCAACTTCATTCTTTAAATGAGTAAATAGATTCTTCTTTTTTCGATGATTAGTCATAACATGGAAGTATTTTATATTGGCATCTCCATGGGCTAACCACTGTTGCTTCGCTCTCTGACTCCAATAGACCTCCTATTGTAATAGGAATTGAGCATAATGTTCTTCAACCTCCTTTAAATCAAGATGATTTGGATTCTTGCAATTCTGACGTAAAAAAGCTAAACGTCGTCTACAGTCTTCCAATCTATCTTTAAAATCTTTATGAAAGGAAGAGGCCCATTGTTGAAGTTTCTTACCACAATCCTCCATACGTCCAGCGATTGGAACTGGCATTGCAACCGCCCAGCTTTCCTTTATAACTTGCTTGCAATCAAGTTCACAACTCCATGCATTCTCATATCGAAAACGCTTGGCTGCATAACGAGTCACAGTATTAGACAGTGAAAGAAATAAAGAGAGTGATCAGACTTAGTTGCTTCCATCACATATAAAATTTCTTGAGAAAACATATGTGACCATGCCATACTACCCACTGCCTTATCTAGCCTTTCACGAGTCATTTTGTCTTTCTGCCTATTTGTCCAGGTAAATTTAGTACCAACATAATCAAGATCAAATAAACCACAAAATTGAAGAGCATTTCGAAAATCATTTAATAACCATTGTGGTTGAGAATTGCGACTTTCCTTTTCAGAGGCATAAAGTAAATCATTAAAGACACCAAGAATAATCCATGGAAGTGTTGATTTATCAAGTAAAGAACACATGAGCTGCCAACTCTCTCTGCATCTATTCCATCCTGGATACCCGTAAAAACCAGAAAGCCTCCAACGACCAAAACCTTCAGCCTGTACCTCCAAATCAATGTCTCATTGAATAGCTTATCATCCGGACACTATCCACATCCCTCCAAAACATAGCAACTCCTTCATTAAGGCCCATTGAGTCAACGACAAAAGAACCCGTGAAATCTAATTTATTCCGAACCTTAAACACTTTGTCTTTCGTGATCATTGTTTCTATCAGAAAGACAAACTCGGGCTGCTTTTGAGTAATAAGGTCTCATAAGACCCGAATTGTATGTGGGTTCCCAAGCCCACAACAATTCCAGCTCAGAGTACCCTAAAATCATTTTTTGTAGTTGGATTGACAGACTCCGGAACAAACTCATTTTCAAATCCACTACTAACCAATTCCATGTCTTCATTAGTGTGCTCCTCATGCCTATGCCTCTTTGGGTCATTAACCTTAACTCCCAAATCTTTAACATTTAGTAGAGAATCAGCTTCTAAATTAACTCCACTAATGTGCTTTATCGCAACAGGGCCAACATCATCTCCACTAATCACACCCTTATCTTTGTGACCCGATATCCCTTTTGAATTTTGAAAAGAAATTTGAGGCACATTCAACTCCTTATGTCCCGCCCTTGATTCATCGGGTCTATCACCATCAGAATACCACTTGACCACCTGTCAACCCTCCGGTCATCCATGAATCATAATCGGCTTCTATCTTCAGCCATCGAGAATCACTCTGAAAAGGTTTCTTAAACTGAGCACGCAACCAAGGGCTATACATGTATTTATCTCTGGAAATAGGAGGTAGATCATAGAGCTTTGAACAAAATCTATCAGTATGTCCGATCACTCCATAGAAATAACAAAAGGTGGGAAATCTTTCATATTTGAAGTCCGCCCAAAACCAATCTACACCCCTCTTAGACAACTGCATCTTCCTCTCAATGGTTGACGGACATCTATGCTAACCCTAACTCACATGTATTCCTTCCAAAAACCAGTGAAGTTCTTCTCATTCAATGATACAAAACTCTCCTCTAGGGTTTTCTCGTGGTTTTAGCTCCTTCAGAATTAATAGGTGTTGCATAAAACTCCATGGACCATCATTCAACACCTTTGTAACGCCGTAGGCATGAAAAAACTAAAAAATGAAAACATTATTGTCTAGTTCTTTGACAAACATCCTAGGATCAGGTCTCCAAGCAATGGCCATTGTATGTTGGAAAGCATCAAAGTTAATAGCCCTATCAGAAAAGAGACGACCCACTACGCAAAATCTCTGTGTTGCCCTACATTAGTATTGTCATCTTCCTCACCAATAAGGACCCTCCCTTGTAATTCCGCCTGATCTAATTGGGCTGTAAGCTGTATGATCAAATCATTAGACTTGGTGGTTGAGCCATGCCGAAAAAAAAAACGATTTTAGAAAAAGATGAAACTAGAATGATTGAAATTAGGATTTAAAAATGATGAAAAGAGGGAGGGACAAAAGAGAAATACGGAGAATAGAAAAATGATAATGATTAGAGAATAATAGAATGAGGGAAAATCAATGTAGATCTGTCATAGCAATCAATGTAGATCTGTCATAGCAATCATTAAAGAACCTTGTAAATAGAAAAATGAAACCCATGGCGGGAGAGAGAGTATACATATAATATCTATAATCTAGATCTATCTATCTATTCAGTAATTCTATAATCTATATCTATCTATTCTATAATTTTTATTCTATTTATATTTAAGTTTTATTTTATTATTGTTTTAAATTAAATTCTAAAAAATAATTTAATAGTTAAAAATTATTAATTAGTTATTAAAAAACATAAATTTACAAAATAAAATTTGAACCGATTAAATTAATTTATATTTAAATTATAATTTATTAAAGATTAATTTTAATTATTTTATATTTATGTTAAATTTATTTGAAATACACTTTATTATTTTCTTTTATAATTAAATATGAATTTTAATTTATTTTTTAGGACTTTTATTTTATTATAATTATTTGTTATTTAATAGTTTGAAAAATTAAATGGAAGCTTATATTTTTGAAAATAAATTATAGTATGATAATTATATTAAAAGATATTTTATTTTAATATTTATAAATCGATTATTTTTTTAATTTAAAATATTTTTAATCAAAGTAGGTATGATCCTATTTAAATAAGGATTTATTAGAATTATACTTAAAATTGAATTATATATAATAATTAATTGACAAATTTTATATATGAAGTATTCTATTAGTATGAAGAATTAAATTTAATTAGCTATTTAATTTAAATTAATTATTTTAATTTTTATATTTAAAATATTTTAGAATTTATATAGATTTGAATACTTACTTTTATTTCTACTTTAATTTTATTTTATTATTGTTTTAAATAAAATTCTAAAACATAAAAGTTAAAAATTATTAATTAGTTCTTAAAAAACATAAATTTACAAATTAAAATTTAATTTTTATTAAAAATTCTTTCTTTGAAAAAATATAATAATATCTAAAAAAATTACCCGATTTATATAAAGAATTTATTAAAAAGTCTATTATTTATTTTTTCTAATCTTAATAACATTTATCCTGTACAATATACTTTTATTTATTATTTATAAATTTCATATACTAATTCTATTAATTAATTTTGAATAAAAAATTATAACTTACGGCTAACAATTTATACTATATAAAAGCAGAAAAAAGGACAATAACTATTTTGATTGATTCAAAAATAACATAAGAATTTATTAATATTCTTAAAAAAATTTTAATTTAATATTAGGTTGATTGTCTATTTAAATTAATTATATTTTATCAAATTATTTATATTTAAATTTTATTTAATCAAAAATTAATTTTAATTATTTTATATTTATGTTAAATTTATTTGAAATACACTTTATTATTTCATTCTATAATTCTTACTACAACATTATAATAAAAATATAATATTCCAACAAAAAATTCTTACTACAACATTATAATAAAAAATTTCTACCATGATAATTCTTACTACAACATTATAATAAAAAATTTCAAAATATTATAATAAGAAATTTTGAAAAATATAATATTCCAACAAAAAATGGTATGGTGTTTAATTTGGATTATTTATTTATTTAATAAAATAATATAATATAATATTAAATTGATAATATTATTATATAAACAGGTTAAAAAAAAGTCTTAGCTGTATGACAGATGAGAAAAAAAAGATAATTATAACAGAAAGACGAATAAAGAAGAAAAAGAGATTTTGACAAATTATAATCTCACAACAAAAAAAGTGATGAACATTAATGCAAAATAAAGAAATAGAGGGTATAATGCTTACATAGAGGACAAGTAGAATCATATGAAGAGAATGGTAAGCCATTTTATTTTAAAGTATATATATATATATATAGATTAATGTGCTAAGTATCATCCTATATGTTCACCAATTTACAAATTAAAAGATTCCACTCTATGTATCCATTGCTGTGCTAAGAGGTTTGAATCTGAAACGCCAACATTTTGTTGTCAAAATGATAAAGTCAAGTTTGCAATAACAAGAATCCCAGATGATTTGCTAGATTTATTCACTACAACCAGTGATGAAGCAATGAAATTTAGGAAACATATTAAGTTATATAATAGTATCTTTGCATTCACATCTTTTGGTCTAACTTTAGACAAGGAACTTGCATCTGGTAGAAGGGTGTCTGCACTTTTCGTGCACAAGGACAAATATATCATGATTTCCTACCAAAAAATGGTAATCCACACTACAAATAAAATGAGAAACGTTCTAGATGGGCAATTAAATGAAAATACCATGAAAAAACTCATGAAAGTTCTTAAAGACAATCCTTATGCACAATTCTTCAAATCATTGAATGATGCTTGTTTACATGAGAACTTAGTAATTAAGATAGTAGCAAATGTAAAGCCAAATCAACGTGTGTACAACACACCAATAGCAGATGAAGTTGGAGCCATTTGAGTAGAAGATAATAATCCTAGTGGTCCATTAGAAAGAGAGATAATTATCCATGCTCATTCAGGAGTACAAATATAGAGTTAAGAATTACTTTAATTGTTGCGATCTATTACAGTATCCAATACTTAATTCTAGAGGAGAAAATGGATGGAATCAGACTATTGAGAAACAAACTCAAACATTAGAGAAAGTGGTAGACACAGTGACGATAGTGAATACCAGCTCCATTAACCAAATCTTTACATCAGCTATTACTGTCATAAAAAGTGAGGATAAAGGTAATAAACAAAAAATATAATGTATCTTCAATATATATACTTGTATATTTTTTTCAATGCAATATTAGTGAATGATTAATACTAAAAAATTGAATTATATTTTGATTTCAATTGTCAAAAGAGGAGGACTAGAAAATGTATCATGTAGAGAGTATTATTGTTATAAGCTACAGAAAAGAGAAATTGAAATTAAAAATATAATAAAAATACAAACTAAAGGATTAAACTATAGCTTTTATTAAATTTAGTTGGTTCTTTTGCATTAAAAATATAATAAATGGAATTTTAATAATTTTTATACAATTAACTGTAATTTTAACTGTAAATCTAATGGTAATTTGTAGGTTTATTTAAATGTCAAGGACTTAATTGGCGGATTTTAAAAACACATAGACTACAATAAAGAATTCACTAAATTATAAGGACACAATTGTAATTTATCCTATTAATAACTATACAATGTAAAATTTTTTAAAACAATATATAAAAAATACATTATAATATCGACTGTAATAATGCAAGTATCAATAAGTAGAAAGAAGCTATATCTCTTGACAAGATACAACTGCCACATAAATGTTGAGATATGTGCTGGCTTCAAGAGAGTTAAATATTTATATAAGTACATCTATAAAGGATATGATAGGATCTCAGTTTGCATGTCCCATGAAGATGAACCCATAGATGAAGTACAACAATTTCAAGATGCAAGATGGGTGTCAGCTTAAGAAGCTATATGGAGAATATTTGAATTTGAGCTCAATGAAATAAATCCTCCGATTCTAAATCTACGGTTACACTTGTCAAATCAGCAAATGTTATCATTTTGGAAAAATCAAAACCTTAAACATGTTATACAATGGGATCATATATTAAGAACAATGTTAATAGAGTTCTTAAAAATATACTCACTTGACGAAGAAGCAAGAGGTCTATTGTACAGGGAATTTCCAGAACATTATGTATGGAATAAGCAAACTAAATTATGGTCCAAAAGGAAATCAAGACAAGTAATAGGTCATGTAAATGTAGCAAATCCAATAGAGGGTAAAACATATTACTTGAGACTGTTTTAAGCTATATAAGAGGTCCAAAGTCATTTGACAGTCTATTAATAGTAGACAATGTACAATGCTTAACATTTAAAGAGTCGGCTATCAGAAAAGGAGTACTTGAGTCAGATAATATTGCATCTGAATGTATGAGTGAAGCATTCACATTCCAGATGCCATAAGAATTCAGGAGATTATTTGCAATTATATTAGAATATTGTGGGCCTGCTGATGTGAGGGATGGGATGATTACTTTGATGCCATATCTGAGGATTTTAAGAAAATGCACCAAGACTCAATGTAGAAACAAATTTCTTTGACATTGAAAAGTATAAACTACCATTTACAGAGCATGGAAAAAGATATAAAGAATTATGATTTGCCAAATATAGAAGAAAATCAAACACATCAATCAATAGAAGTGATAGCACTTGCCACAGCAACATATGGGGTAGCAGCGTCCATTATGCCTAGAGGAAGAACTGCACCCTCACAATTTAATATACCATTAAGCCCAACAGAGTCGAGCATGTGTGGTATATCCAAGCAAAGTGGACAAGCAAAATTATTACGCACTGAAAAATTGATTACATGGGTTGAAGCACCGATGGCAAAAAGACTAACAATAGAAATAGTTGATAGATGCTTGAGAGATATAATGGATACTTCTCAACCATTTGAAGGGAAGGTAATGGTGTTTGGTGGAGATTTTGTATAGGTATTACCGGTGGTACCTAAAGTTTTGAGACAAGAAAGTGTTAGTGCAAGTCTCGTGAAATCTTATTTATGGAGCAAAATGAAAGTGCTAAAATTAACAACCAATATCAGGACTAGAACATATCCATATTTTGGAGAATTCATACTCAAAGTTGGTAATGGAGAAGAGTTATAAATAAAAATGAGCAATATAAGAATACCTGAAGAGATGATAATGAAGTATGAAAATGAAAATAACTGTGAAGAAGTATTAATTGATACAATATATCTATCATTGGAGGAAAAATACTAAATTGGCACAGTACATGACAAATCGTGCAATCCTGGCAACAAAAAATGAATATGTAGATAGCCTTAATGAAAATATGATAAACATGTTCCCTGGTGAAAGAAATATTTATACCAGTTTTGATGAAGCAATAGATTATACAAATAACCATTACCAAAAGGAATTCTTAAACACTTTATTACCGAATGAATTGCCTCAGCACAAGCTGAAATGAAAGGTGAATTGTCCAATGATACTGCTAAGGAACCCAAATCCTTCAAATGGCCTATGCAATGGAATAAGAATGGTGTGTAGAAGTTTTGGAAAAAATATAATTCATGCAAAGATAACGGTAGGATAATATATTGGTAAGCAAATTCTATTATTCAGAGTACCACTATCACCGGCAGAAAATGAAAGATAACCATTTCATTTATAAAAAAAAAGCAATTATCTGTTCATCTATGCTTTTCATTGATAATAAATAAAGTTTAGGGACAAACAATATCAAATGTTGGTGTATATTTGTCACAGGATTTTTTCTTTTATGGTCAATTGTATGTTACACTATTAAGAGGAGTATCACTGTCAACTACAAAAGTTCTTGTAAAGTCAGGCAATAAGAGAAAGAAGAAGCAAACATATACAAAAAAACATAATATATAAAGAAGTCTTATTACCACGAAGACAAAAAAAAAATAAAATACATATTCAAATATAATCAAATATTACAATAATATTAACTAATATAATGATTTCAATAATGTAGTTAACATGTATTCAGAAACTAATTGTTCGACTGCAATAATAACCTTGAAGAATGCAAAAACCATAAAAATATAATGTGACTTTATATTTTAATATTAATATTTATATTTTATCAATTCTATTTTATTATTCTTTATGACAATTCTTCAACGATTATATTATAAAAAAAATGATGAGTATATTAGTATGAACAATCTGGAAAGCAGTTAATTAAATTAGTTATATATAAAATTATGAGTATATCATATTGCTATAAAATATCCATAGATTTATTTAATAATTACCAAAATATTTTTTAACTTGTTAAAGATAATCTAACAATTATTATTATCTAATTTTTTAAAATTTAATTTACTAAATATATTTCATATTTAAATTCAAATTGACTAAACACCATTTGATTATTTTCATTATAATTTTAAAAATAGCTCTAAGGTAAAAGTTTTTTTACATGTATATCAATACATCTCTAATAATATAGTTTAGTAATAATAAATTTATTACTGATAAATACTAAATTTTTATTTATGTTGCGCTAATGGCAATCAATTTATTATTAAAAAAAATTTAAATAACAAGAATTTATATATCAAATAAAATCTGTACATAAATTCAATTTTTTAATAAAAAATTAAAATCAAATTTCAATATTATTAAAATTAATATAAAATAAAATTTAAAATTATTTAAATAATAATTATAATTTATACTAAAAACTCTATTATAATTTGCAATTTATATCAACCTAAAATTTAGATTTTTAGGTTGATATAATTTTTTATTATAATATTAGAAAAATATCACATATTATTAATTGTTCTCGTATATTTTAATGGTTTATAATTAAGTTGGTATTGTAAAAATATTTTTTTTAAAAAAAATTTCTTAATGATAAATTATCAAATGAGATTTTGTATCTTAAATTTTGTAGTTTTTATATAGAGATATAAAGAATAGTAAAAATAAATTGATATATAGAAAAATGAGTTGATTATGAAGTAATGGCGATACAGAGATATTTAATGTGATAAGTTAATATAATAAATTAGTTCTTTAAATTATATTAAATTAGTTAATATAATAAATTAGTTCTTTATTTAATATACATTTAAAAGCACTAATTTATTTTTTTTTTCATTTTTATCCCCATAAATTAATTTCTCAAGCAAAATATATAATATTTTTTAAAAAATATTTTTATAAATACCAATCTAATAATAAACAATTAAAATATATGATAAAATTAATAATATGTGATATTTTTTTAATATTAACATAAAAATCTAAATTTTAACAATTTTATCTAAATTTGAAATATTTTTAATCAGCATATAAAGAAATTTCAACATTTTATTTTTAAAATTTTCATATATTTTATAACATTAAAAATCTCTATATAATTTTTTTCATCATACATTCATATAAATTTATTAATTTTTTTATCCATTTCGATCTCTATATATTAATTTATCAAGTAAAATATATAATAATTTTTTTAAAAAATATTTTTACAATATCAACCTAATTATAAAAAATTAAAATATACAATAACAATTAATAATATGTTATATTTTTCTAATATTGCAATATAAAAAAATTATATTAACCTAAAAATCTAAATTTTAACAATTTCATTCAAATTTCAAATATTTTCAAAGAATTTTCAGTATTTTATTTTTAAAATTTTCATATTTTTTATCATATTAAATATCTATATAAATTTAAAACACTTATTTATTAAATATACGATAAAAATTAATAATATGTGATATTTTTTCAAATATTACAATAAAAAATTATATAAACTTAAAAACATAAATTTTAGCAATTTCAACCCGATTTAAAATATTTTCAATAAGCATATATAAAGAAATTTCAATATTTTATTTTTAAAATTTTCATATTTTTTATCACCTTAAATATTTCTATATAATTTTTATTTAATATACTAATTTTTCCCCCCATTTTTATCTCTATAAATTAATTTATAAGGAAAATATGTAATACTTTTTTTTTAAAAAAAATATTTTTAGAATACCAACTTAATTATAAACCATTAAAATATACGATAAAAATTAATAATATGTGATATTTTCTAATATTGCACTAAAAAATATATAAACTTAAAATTTATAAATTTTAATAAAGGATAAATATATTTTTTAAATAAAATATAGAATAATAGATAGGATAATAGATTAACTATAAAATGCTATTTTTTATGATAAAGGTTAGTATTTATTAAATGCTTTTATTATTATGCACACCGTTTAATAATTTTTATATTTTTATGTATTATAATCACTTAGTTTGAGAATTATGTAAATTTTACCTTTTTTTCATGATTTTTATCTATTATAATTGATTTAGAGAATAAAAGAATAGGGAAAATCAATATAGATCTGTCATAACAATCATTAAAGAACCTTATATTTACAAGAGAAAAATGAAACCCCATAGCGGGAGAGAGAGTATGCATATAATATCCAAGCAATGGCTATTGTATGTTGGAAAGCATCAAAGTTAACAGCCCTATCAAAAAAGAGACGACCCACTACACAAAATCTCCATTCTCCGTGTTGCCCTACATTAGTATTGTCATCTCCCTCACCAATAAGGACCTTCCCTTGTAATTCCGCCTGATCTAATTGGTTGTAAGCTGTATGATCAAATCATTAGCACTTGGTGGTTGAGCCATGCCGAAAAAAGAAAAAAATAGAATTTTAGAAAAAGATGAAACTAGAATGATTGAAATTAGGATTTAAAAATGATGAAAAGAGAGAGGGACAAAAGAGAAACATAGAGAATAGAAAAATGATAATGATTAGAGAATAAAAGAATGAGGGAAAATCAATGTAGATCTGTCATAGCAATCATTAAAGAACCTTGTATTTACAAGAGAAAAATGAAACCCATGGCGGGAGAGAGAGTATACATATAATATCTATAATCTAGATCTATCTATCTATTCAGTAATTCTATAATCTATATCTATCTATTCTATAATTTTTATTCTATTTATATTTAAGTTTTATAATCAAAGTACTGTTTGGTGAAACTATTTTGATTGAATAAAAGTACTGTTTGGTGAAACTTCCTTCAGGAGTAGAAAAATTGATTGATTCTCAGTGCCGGGCCACAATTGGCAGAGTCTCAAACCCTGGCCATAATACTCGCACGCTTAGGAAGGCTGGCCAGAGCAGATGGTTAGGTCGAAGACCAGTTGTTCGTGGAGTAGCTATGAACCCAGTTGATCATCCTCACGGTGGAGGTGAGGGTCGGAGCAAAAGTAGTGGGTCCTTTGGAAGGGTGTCACAAACACCATGGGGCAAGCCAACTAAATGTGGCAGGAATCAAGAACGCAAGCGCAATGGCAAATTTAAATGATCTATTTATGTGGTTCCTCTTTTTGGACCGAGTATATAGCAGGCAGCTGTGACTTCAGGTCGAGAAAGTGTTTAGCTTTATTTCATTACATGAGGGCTTAGCATGTAGTCATATTTGGTGATGCAGTGTTTTTCTTTCATAGCTGGGAGATTTGCAGAGGCTCACCTGGACAAATAAACCAGGATTGTTTCTTAACAGGTTGGTATTTGCATATTTTTATATAAATCTTTGGTTATCATCTGTTTAAGTTAAATCTTTAGCCTTCTTGTATTTCTTAAGACAAGTAACAGATGAGATTTTTTTCGTATAAACTAGTATAAGAAAACTCTCCACCAGAAGATTTTTGGAACTATGATTTTACAACGCTTTGTTGTATATATGTACAGCAGGACAACATTCTCAATGAGATTGCCATGTGGCCAACTCTCATTTCAGATAATAAAATATATCTTCTGCCTTATTATGTGCTGTATTTCCTTTAATTAATTATCATACTTTAATTAGTAAATATCCTTTTTTTTTTCTCTTTTTCTGAAACATACTGAATCTCTAGTTCATAGAAGGCCAAGTGTCAGTACAAGAATTGGCCCCACTATTAAGCTTCTGAAAAATGTTATACTTTGTAATACAAAAAGGTCATTTAATAGGGAACAAATGATGAAAGACCCCATCTCCATAAGCTGAGAAAATAAGAAAAAACTTCAATATTGGAAGATCAAATCTAAAGTTGGTGAAGCTTTATCTTGGTATTTTCCACATATATATATTCACGTAAGAACTAATTGAATGGAGTGTTTAATAGCTGAAATTAACGAATAATTAATTAATAAATTTTTAAAATTATTTAGAATGTTTAATATATTTTTTAAAATTAATATATTAACTAATTAGTAAATCTTTTTCTTAAAGATTAATTAGAGACAATAATATTTTATTTATTTCACATACTACTAATGATTTAAATAAACTGTATTTACATTTGTCCACCATCAATTATGAATTCAAGGGCTAATATATTTAATTCAAGTATGAATTGTGAAATTGAAAATTAATCTACGTGACTATATAACTCATATTGCTCGGTACTATGTTCACTCAAATTATAGACACGAGTCGCTCGTAATTTCCAGTGATAAAATCTGATTTTATACTTATCATTTAAATCAATGCTTGACATCTGGATGATAATATTTAGATTCGGATCAATAATTTTTCATTCGGATAGAAACACATCATTTAGAAAATATCATTCAAACGTTAACTCTTTGACTATCTTATGAATAACTAATCAATATTAACCTGTTAATTATATATAGTGGTGAACAAAGTGAGTAATATTCAGTTGAAATTAAAAAAATTGATTGAATTAAATTAATTTAAAATTTTAGTTTTATTTTTTATTCAATTCAATTCGGTTTGATTTTTAATTTTAAAAATTTTAATTATTTCAGTTCGATTTGATTTTAATAAAAAAATTTAAAAAATTAAATCGAACCGATTAGTGATAATAATACGTTATTTTCAATAATATAGAGAAATTAAATAATATTAAGATTAAAATATTTTAATTAAATTTTAAATACTAAAAATAAATAGTAAAAAATAAAATATTTATTAAAAATTAAAACTGATCAAATCGAATCGAATTGAATTGAATGAGATCGATTCAGTTTGATTCGATTTTTAATTAAAATCAGTTTGATTTGATTTTTATAAATACTAAAATTTTAATTTTTAATTTATTCAAATCGATTTGATTTTAAATCGAACCGAATGAATAATCATCCCTAACTATATGCATATAATGTTAATGAGGATATTTAGTTTAACTTTTTCACCTAGATAATACATTTTGAAAGAGCTATTTTATCTGTTTGGTAAACTCTTTGAAAAGGCAGCTGATTCATTTTAGAAATTTTTTTTATCAGACTGATAATTAATTAGACCTTATTTTTTATTTAAATAATATTATTCTTTTAGTATATATTAATTATAAAATTTATATATTTAAATAAATTATTTATAAATATAAATATAAAATATTATAATAATTGTATTAACGGTAATCTTTATTTTTTATATAATTAAAATATTTATATATATATTTAAAATATTACTTATTGAAAATATAATAAATTTAATATGACTAAAATAATTAACATACAAAAAATTATAAAAATAAAGTCACAAAAAAAAATTACTGAATTAACTAAAATACTGAAGAATAATTTTTATAATCATCGCAAGGACAAATTGATACTTTTAGCTATTTTTTGTACGTTCATCACTCTCTTATAAATGAGGACAAATAATTTTTTTTTTTTTTTTTTTATTTTTCACTCGTTTAAATATGAAGAGATTTTTTTTTTCTTTCTCTTCCCATTTCTATCCAAACAAAGTGTTAATTGGGAAATTTTGTTTTTTAAAAAATATATTATTAAGGCACAAATGCAGATGGCTACAAAAATATTGACAGGCAAAAACCGCTCCTTCAAAGCTCGTATGTCCCCTGGTGATAGCCGGAGAACTGCCCAATCTCTCTCCTCCATGCAACTGGCGAGCAAACCAACAAAACCACTACACTCACCAAAACCATCGTTTTCTCTTTTGAAATCTCTTTCAGGGAAAAAAAAAAAGAAAAAAGAAATCTCTTTCTTTCTCCTCTAAAACCTCACCTGCAATGGCTTTCTTCTCATTTGGGCTATACCATCTCCAACCAACCAATTTAAGAAACAATCCGTCCGCTTTCCTTCTTCCCTTAATCTGTCTTCACTTCATTCTCAGTTTTGTTTGGCTTTATCTCCACTTAGATTAGGTTCAAGATTGCTTGGCAGTGGTCTTCTTGCAAGAGCTGAAGATAAACAAAATAGGTACTTTTGGTTCCTCTCTTCGCCATATAGTTTTCGTTTTCCCTCCCGCGATTACATTATAGGTACTTTTGGTTCCTCTCTTCTCTCTCTGTTCTTCCTCTGTGTCTGTATCTCCCTAAAACCCTTCGATTCGATCCAATCTGAGAAGCCTATGTGAATCTTTATCGTAATTTGGGGAAATCTAGGGTTTTTGCTTCTGAGTTTTGTTTCATTTTCTCGTGATGTGTTGGTAAATTGTTGATTGGAGATTGTTTTTATGATTGTTCGGGCGTTAGGGTTTGAGGATCTGAGTAAGGTTACGTGTTAAGTGGGCGTTTTTTTTGGTAAATTCAAAGATGTTTTGGCGTGGCGTCGCCGGTGAGTGCTTTTTTTTTCTTTTTCATTTCTTGAATTGTTTCTTTCATTCTTGATTCGCATCAGGTATTTATGAATGCATCTTCGTGTTAGTTTAGCTTTTTTGTTTCCTTATTGTCCCTTTTTTTTTTCCTTCCTGGTTGCTGGGGAGTGTGGAAAAATAGAAGCAAATGGATATTTTGAATTCCAGTGGTTTACTGTGTCTCGGACCCATCGTAGACTGAAACTTTTGTCTGATTCATCTGTATAACGTATGTCCCTTTTCTTTAACGGAGGTGGCGCTGGGTGGGGAAGGTTGATCATACATTTTGAATTATTTTTTAAGGCAAACTGATAATTTTCTTTCACTAGATTTGTTAAAACGAAGAAGTAGCTACTTAGGGGGATCAGGTGTGCCATGTTGCCCACCTCATCCATGGGTAGCCTTCAACGCCCAATGTAATAGTGGCAGTAAAACGAGACCAAATCAACTTGAAATTCGTTTTATCCAATGCATTCACACGCAAATGTTTTGGATGTTCTAGGAAGAAAACTGTGTTTCTATAAATTGACACTTTAGACCTTTTGCTGATAGAGTTACACGTTTTGATGTTGGTTTTCTTGGAACATGCTTCCTTGAATTTCTAAGGTTTCCAATTTCAGAAATTCATAATGTGATGCTGTACTTGTTTAACGACTTTGAAATTTGAAGGCATTATAATTGGAATATTGGAGATTGTACCTTCTTAAAATCTTAATTTATTAGCAGTGTGCATCTGGGGATTGTAAAGTCAGCATGCTGAAAAGTCGAACTGCATTACTCTTTGTGATCACAGTATATGGGATAAGACCTCTGTTGGGAGTCACTATCATTTGTAAATTGTTATTGATCTGCTAGTGCTAATCACAATATTCATGTCTTTGCTGTTTGGACTTAAGTCTCACGCTCTCACTTTTGGTTGCATATCTATGTATAACATGGATACAATTGATTAACCACCTCTATCTTTTGGCGTGTGGGGGTGGGGGACCATGCTTGTGTGCCCACGATAAAAAGAATACTATAGAACTTCTTCTGTTATCCACACACACAGGAGTTAGGATATGGCGGCCGCTGGCACTTTGGGTGTGCTCACCATTATCTACTTTTGACATCTTTCTCTGTGCCTTATGTTATTCAGTTTATCTCTTCTGAGTGATGTAATTATCAGTCTGCCTGAGTCAACTCTGTGAAACTTGTGTAATCCAATGTCCTTTTTGTAACCCTAAATGCTTGAAAGCCCTTCTTGCTCTTAACTGTGAAGTTTGGATGATTGGATCCCTTGTTTTGTTTAGTATTATGAATTTTGGTTTGGCTTTTGTAATTTATTTGATAGTTGCCTAATTTTCTGTACTTACCATTTTATGTTTGGATGTGTTGTATAAATGCAAAGGGTGAGTCTTAAAATTTTTTTGTTGGATAATTTTGTGAATGTTTAAGGTGGAGACAATTTTGGACAAGGACAACTTTACACTCGAGGAGCTGCTTGATGAGGATGAAATTATTCAAGAATGCAAAGCTCTAAATGGACGTCTTATCAATTGGTAATGTCTTTTTATGGCTAATTGCTCTATGCTTCTCCTTGCTTTTTCTATAAAAGTTCTCTTTAAGAATTTTGTTAATTGAGGAGATTTTTGTAATTTATTTATTGGAATTATATTTAAATAGAATTATAAATAAGTAAAATAGAATTATAAATAAGTAAAATTTAAAATTTAAATTAATCAAATATATTTAATTAGAAATTTAAATTTAAATATTTTATATAGTATACTTTTTTTAATTTGAAAAAGAGCGTTTTAATTTTTTAATGACTCTGTCTTTAAACAATGTAAATTTAAATTAATCAATATATTTAATATAAATTTAATTTTATATGAAAATAATTTTAATAACTATTAAATTTGTATAAATTAAATTAAAATGAATATATGAATTTAAATTATAAAAAAAAACTTAATTTAATTATTATCAAATTTATCTAATATTAAGTGTAAGCTCTATATATATTAAATGGCTCACATTAGCAAGTGATCCAAAACCAATGAGTTTTATCTTTTTAATATACATTAAATAAACGCAAATAGAAGCCAATTAGAGATAGTCTAATTTCATCTTTTTGTATTTAAAGAGTAGAGAGCAGGTGCTTCAGTGTACTTTTTAGGGCTAATGGTATAAAATATTATGAACTTTGTACGCTCTGTTGATTGTGTTGCTTATGTGGGGTTGAGAACTTGAGATGGAATACAAGTAGACAACGCAGACTCATTTGTGATTCCTTTCTCACTATTGACACTTGATATAATGAAAGTTGTACAAATATGGCATGTACATAATAGATATGTGGGTTGTAATTAATATTGCATGAGAAGAACTTTATATTGGTATAATTATTAGAAGCATTGATCTGAGTTGAAAATTGTGTTTGTGATTGAATGAAGTTTGGGGGTTAAAGGTTGAGAGTTCATTGAAGTGAAATTTTATTATTCATAGATGGAATTAGAACCAGTTTAGGATGGAGACTCTAGAGTATTTTTGGTAGGAAAAAATGTCATGAAATACATGACAACAATTAATTGCAAAAATAAGAGAAGCACCACGGAACGTGACATCTCCATTTCGGTTAGTTAAATAATCTTATAGGGGTGTTGCAGTTAGTGGTATTAGAGCTAACGTTTAGGCCGTTCTAGGTATTTAGGAGAAGGAACAAGTATAAGCAAATGTATATACCTTATAAGTTAAGGTCAGGATACAACTCTACTATAGGTTTTTGTAAGTTGTCTAAGAATGTTATTTGACATTCAATATGTGTTAGAAGATAGAGGTGATAGTCTAAAGTCGTGATCGCAATAATCTATTCAATGTTACAAATGTGTGTATTGTAAGCTGCAGATTACATTATGGACATTGGAGTATTGAGTGGAAATTGTGTGCATCGCTTTTAAGAATCTGCTAGGATATGGTAGATGCCTTATATCTGATGCAGTTGTATCATGACAAGTTTCTAATTGCTATAAAGTGACTTCTAATAAAAGTTTATATCCTTTTAAAATAAAATACTAGAGACATCAGCAATAAGGTATAGGAAAATTCTACGATAGCGACAATGAACTCGAAAAACATAATTGTTTTTGTGTTGTTTCTCATTAAAAAGAGGAATTTTATAAACATTATGATATAAGAGAAATGAAAAAAAGGAGAGCCATGATTAGATGAAATAGGTTAGAACATGTCAGTGACCAATCATCTTGTTCACTTTTTACTGTAACGATTGTTTGATATCGAAACATAGTCATAACCTTTGAGGGAAATAAATTTGGATTATCATAATACCAGATTGAAGGGTTTTAAAGAAAGATTAATTATTTATAGGATTATAGATAAAAATAAAGCCACAAAAGAAATCATTGAATTAGCTAAGATATAGGAGAACAATTTTCATAAAGGGACCATGAGTGAATTAGATCCTTAATATTGTCAAAACTTGTCTATAACTTAGGATAAAAGCATACAGAAGTACCTAAAATGAATAACTTGGAAAGCTTGTCAAAGAAACGACAATTAGCATGCTAATAGGTGCAATTTATGATATAAAACAACACTTGAAAGGCAGTGTCACAGTCTAGATATAAAATGTAAGTTGGCATTTAAAGTTATAAAGTATAGACGAAGTGTCGCAACTATCCGAAATCCTCATTCACTAGCGGACTAAATGAAATTGTTGTTTGAAAAAAAAAAGGATAATGGCATAAAAAAATCTGAAATTTTATTGCTTGGCACAATAAATTAGGATTTAAAAATATTTAGCGATTCTTTTCAAATTTGAATTGAAAGTGGGGAGCATCTGTCGGTAGCAAGCCACATTGTATTTTTTCATTACTTGACGGTGGACTCTATGCTACACCTTGAATAACCAAGGTGAGACATTAATTCTCGTCCTTCACACAAAAAATTAGTCTTCTCGCTTCACTACCATTTTGGCCTCAAAAAAGGAGATATTGCCTTCGTTCTTTCTCCTAACTCTATTCACCTTTCGATCCTTTATTTCTATATCTTCTCTCTCGGTGTCGTTACCTCTCCTTAGAAATCAAATATCTTTAAACCTGAGATTCTTCACCAAATTCAGCTGTCGAAACCTGTAATTGGGTTCGTCACGTCGAATGGTGCTCATACAATTCCTAATCTCAGAACAATCATACTCGACTCTCCCGAGTTTGAATCGCTAATGATGAGTCTAGCTCACTGTGGAGAAATGGAAGGAGAAAAGGTTTACTAATTGGACCCTGCGACGATTCTCTATCCTCACGTACTACTAGTCGAGTTAATGGAGTGATTTTGACTCATCGAAATTTCACATATATGGTGGCTGCAAGTCATGCGGTTTACACGACTCGGATGGCAGCTACAATTTCCTTTTTCCCGTTGCCTCATTTTCATGTTTATGGTTTGTGTTATTTCGTGACTGCTTTAACTATAGGAGCGGCGGTGGTGTCCATGGTTAAATTTGATATGAAGGCAATGTTGATAGTAATTGAGGAGAGTAAGGTCACTCACGTAGCACAGATTGCACCGGCGGTGGTGCTGATGACTAAGGATCCTAGGTTGTTAGACGACTATGATTTGAGCTCTCTAGATGTTGTAGCCTGCAGAGTTGCTTCGCTTAGGAAAAGCGTAGTTAAACTATTTCGGCAATAATTTCCAAATTTGACTTTAAGTCAGGTTAGTTAGACACTAAACTTGGATTTTTAGCATTAACCGGTGGTTAATTTCTCACATTGGTTATTCAATGTGTAGCGTATGATCCACCGTTAAGTAATAAAAAAATATATAAGGAACGTCACGTTAGCCACCGGCAAATGCTCCCCCACTTACATTTCAAATTTGAATTGAATCGCTAAATGTTTTTAAATTCTAAGTTATTGTAGCAAGTAAAATCTTTTTAATTAAAATGCAAAAAATCTTTAAAGGTTTAAATTTTTTATGCCATTATCCAAAAATATATTAATAAATAATGTGGTCACTCAATCCATTATTCCTTTCTCATTGTTGACACTTGGTATCTATGAAGTGTTGATTTGAGTTGAAAATTGTGTTTGTGGTTGAAGGAAGTTTAGGAAAGTTAAGATTGAGAGTTCACTGAATTGAAATTTTATAATTCACAGATGGAATGAGGACCAATATATAGAGGAGACGGTGCCGAATTTTCGATAGGAAAAAACCTTTTGATTAAAATTTAAAATCCTCAAAGATTTGGAATATTTATGCCATTGTCCCTAAAAATATTACTAAACAAGACACACTCATTCGCGATTCCGTTCTCACTATTGAAACATGACATAATGAAAATTGTACAAATATGGCATATACATAATAGATATGTGGGTTGTAATTAATATTGCATGAGAATAATTTTGTTTCGGTATAATTATTAAAAGCGTTGATCTGAGTTGAAAATTGTGTTTGTGATTGAATGAAGTTTAGGGGTTAAAGGTTGAGAGTTCATGGAAGTGAAATTTTATTATTCATAGATGGAATTAGAACCAGTTTAGAAAGGAGACTCTATAGTATTTTCAATAGGAGAAAATGTCATGAAATACATGATAATAGTTGACTGAAAAAATAAGAGAAGCACCACCGAACCTGGCATCTCTATTTCAGTTAGTTAAATAACCTTATAGGGGTGTTGCAGTTAGTGGTATTAGAGCTAATGTTTAGGCCGTTCTAGGTATTAAGGAGAAGGAACAAGTATAAGCAAATGTTTATACGTTATAAGTTAAGGTCAGGATATAACTCTACTATAGGTTTTTGTAAGTTGGCTAAGAATGTTATTTGACATTCAACATGTATTAGAAGATTGGGGTGATAGTCTAAAGTCGTGATCGCAATAATCTATTCAATGCTGCAAATGTGTGTATTGTAAGCTGCAGATTACATTATGTACATTGGAACATTGATTGGAAAGTTTGTGCATCACTTTTAAGAATCTGCTAGGATATGGTAGATGCCTTATATCTGAAGTTGTTTCATGACAAGTTTCTAATTACTATGAAGTGACTTCTAATAAAAGTTTATATCCTTTTAAAATAAAATACTAGAGACATCAGCAATAAGGTATAGAAAAATTCTATGATAGCTATAATGTACTCGAAAAACATATTTGTTTTTTGTGTTATTTGTAATTAAAAGGAGGAATTTTATATATATTATAATACAAGATAAATGAAAAAAAAAGAGAGCCATGAGTAGGTGAAATAGGCTAGAACATGTCAGTGACCAATCTTCTTGTTCACTTTTTAGTGTAACGATTGTTTGATATCGAAACATAGTCATAACCTTTTAGGGAAATAAATTTGAATTATCATAATACAAAATCGAAGGGTTTTAAAGAAAGATTAATTAGCTAAACATTATGTAAATATGGATTGAAGATATAAGAAGAGTACACACATAAAATAAGTGATAGTTATAAGATGGTAGGTATGATTAAGGAGTTAGTTTAGATAGTTATTGTTTATTAAAAGTTTAGTTGTTATCTATATTGGTGATATAGTTAGATTTTAAACGCTTTAATCGATACAAGTAATTATTATTGATGAGTTATATTGATATTTGTTTATATATAAATTTGTGTGTATATATAGTAATTATTATTGATGAGTTATATTGATATTTGTTTATATATAAATTTGTGTATATATATATATATATATATATACATGTTTTGAATATTGATATCTAGTTTCTTAATAATATTGTGCAAAATATAGCTATGAAAATATAATTATTTATGTTTTCTTAGTTATTTACTGGATTCTAAATATAATGTGATAATGTGGTTGATTATTAGCTAGAATAAATTATGTTAGTATAAACTTTATGTTATTATCTATTGTTAAGAGCTACGTAGACCTGATCCTCTATTGGAGGTACGTAGGCAGCCTTCGGGTGCGGTCCAAAGATAATAAATGTTAAGACTTTAATTAGCAAATAGCAACGGTGTAAATTCAAGCTATATTAGTAGATTTTCACTTCGAATAAATTACTTAATGAAAATTTAATAAGTTTAGTATGACTAAAATAATTAGCATGCAAATAATAATATTTATAAGATTATAGATAAAAGTAAAGCCACAAAAGAAATCACTGAATTAGTTAAGATATAGGAGAGCAATTTTCATAAAGAGACCATGAGTGAATTAGACCCTTAATATTGCCAAAACTTGACTATAACTTAGAGTAGGAGCATACTAAAGTACCTAAAATGAATAACTTGGAAAGCTTGTAAAAAAAACGGCAATTGGCATGCCAATAGGTGTAATTTATGATATAAAACAACACTTGAAAGGCAGTGTCACAGTCTAGATATAAAACGTAAGTTGGCATTAGAAGTTATAAGGCATAGACAAAGTGTCGTAGCTACCCCAAATCATCATTCACTAGCAGACTAAATTAAATTGTTGCTTGAAGAAAAAAGGATAATGGCATAAAAAATCCAAAATTTTATTTCTTGGCACAATGAATTAAGATTTAAAAATATTTGGCGATTCTTTCCAAATTTGAATTGAAAGTGGGGGAGCATCTATCGGTAGCAGGCCATATTGTATTTTTTTATTACTTGACGGTGGACTCTACGCTACACCTTGGATAACCAAGGTGAGATATTAATCCTTGGTTAGTTAAGTTAAAATTCTTAATTGGTGTAGAAAAACATAAAACGCTCTCTTCGATGCCGTCACTCTCTGTCGAATTTATTTTCCCGACTTCGTCATTCGCACAAAAAATTAGACTTCTCGCTTCACCACCATTTTAGCTTCAGAAAAGTAGATATTGCCTTTGTTCTTTCTCCTAACTCTATTCACCTTTCAATTCTTTATTTCTGTATCTTCTCTCTCGGTGTCGTTAGGTCTCCTTAAGAATCAATTGTTTAAATTTAAACATGAGATTCTCCACCAAATTCAGCTGTCAATACCTGCAATTGTGTTTGTAACGTCGGATGCTGCTCGTATAATTCCTAATCTCAAAACAATCGTACTCGAGGGAAGGTTTACCGATTGGACCTTGCGATGATTCTCTATCCTCACGGACTACTGGTCGAGTTGATGGAGTGGTTTTGACTCATCGAAATTTCACATGTATAGTGGCTGTAAGTCATGAGGTTTACACGACCTGGATGGCAGCTGCAACTTCCTTTTGCTTTATTTTCATGTTTATGGTTTATGTTATTTCGTGAGGGCTTTAACTATGGGAGTGACGGTGGTGTCCATAGGTAAATTTGATATGAAGACAATGTTGACAGTAATTTAGGAGCGAAAGGTCACTCACGTAGCACAGACTACACCGGCGGTGGTGCTGATGACTAAGGATCCTAGGTTGTGAGACGGCTATGATTTGAGCTCTCTAGATGTTGGAGACTATAGCGTTGCTTCGCTTAGGAAAAGCATAGTTGAATTGTTCCGGCAACAATTTCCAAATTTGACTTTAAGTCAGGTTAGTTAAACACCAAACTTGGATTTTTACCATTAACTGGCAGTTAATTTCTCACATTGGTTATTCAATGTGTAGCGTATGATCCACCGTTAAGTAATAAAAAAATACAGATGGAACGTTACTTTAGCCACCGGCAAATGCTCTCCCACTTACATTTCAAATTTGAATTGAATGGCTAAATGTTTTTAAATTCTAAGCTATTGTAGCAAGTAAAATCTTTTTAATTAAAATGCAAAAAATCTTTAAAGGTTTAAATTTTTTATGCCATTATCCAAAAATATATTAATAAATAATGTGGTCACTCAATCCATTATTCCTTTCTCATTGTTGACACTTGGTATCTATGAAGTGTTGATTTGATTTGAAAATTGTGTTTGTGGTTGAAGGAAGTTTAGGAAAGTTAAGATTGAGAGTTCACTGAATTGAAATTTTATCATTCACAGATGGAATGAGGACCAATATACAGAGGAGACGGTGCCGAATTTTCGATAGGAAAAAACCTTTGGATTAAAACTTAAAATCCTCAAAGATTTAGAATATTTATCCCATTGCTCCGAAAAAATATTACTAAACAAGACACACTGATTCGCGATTCCTTTCTCACTATTGAGACTTGACATATAGAAAATTGTACAAATATGGCATGTACATAATAGATATGTGGGTTGTAATTAATATTGCATGAGAAGAGTTTTATTTTGGTATAATTATTAGAAGAGTTTATCTGAGTTGAAAATTGTGTTTGTGATTGAATGACGTTTGGGGGTTAAAGGTTGAGAGTTCATTGAAGTGAAATTTTATTATTCATAGATGAAATTAGAACCAGTTTAGAAAGGAGACTCTAGAGTATTTTCGGTAGGAAAAAATATCATGAAATACATGATAATAGTTAATTGAAAAAATAAGATAAGCACCACGAAACGTGACATCTCCATTTCGGTTAGTTAAATAACCTTATAGGAGTGTTGCAGTTAGTGGTATTAGAGCTAACGTTTAGGCCGTTGTAGGTATTAAGGAGAAGGAACAAGTATAAGCAAATGTATATACCTTATAAGTTAAGGTCAGGATATAACTCTACTATAGGTTTTTGTAAGTTGGCTAAGAATGTTATTTGACATTCAACATGTATTAGAAGATAAAAGTCGTGATCGCAATAATCTATTCAATGCTGCAAATGTGTGTATTGTAAGCTGCAGATTACATTATGTACATTGGAGCATTGATTGGAAAGTTTGTGCATCACTTTTAAGAATCTGCTAGGATATGGTAGATGCCTTATATCTGATGCAGTTGTTTCATGACAAGTTTCTAATTACTATGAAGTGACTTCTAATAAAAGTTTATATCCTTTTAAAATAAAATACTAGAGACATCAGCAATAAGGTATAGAAAAATTCTATGATAGCGACAATGTACTCGAAAAATATATTTGTTTTTTGTGTTGTTTGTAATTAAAAGGAGGCATTTTATATATATTATAATACAAGAGAAATGAAAAAAAGGAGAGCCATGAGTGGGTGAAATAGGCTAGAACGTGTCAGTGACCAATCTTCTTGTTCACTTTTTAGTGTAACGATTGTTTGATATCGAAACAAAGTCATAACCTTTTAGGGAAATAAATTTGAATTATCATAATACAAAATCGAAGGGTTGTAAAGAAAGATTAATTAGCTAAACATTATGTAAAAGTGAATTGAAGATACAAGAAGAATACACACATAAAATAAGTGATAGTTATAAGATGGTAGGTATGATTAAGGGGTTAGTTTAGATAGTTATTGTTTATTAAAAGTTTAAAAGTTTAGATTTTAAACGCTTTAATCGGTACAAGTAATTATTATTGATGAGTTATATTGATATTTGTTTATATATAAATTTGTGTGTATATATATATATATATACATGTTTTGAATATTGATATCTAGTTTCTTAATAATATTGTGCAAAATATAGCTATGAAAATATAATTATTTATGTTTCCTTGGTTATTTACTTGATTCTAGATATAATGTGATAATGTGGTTAATTATTAGCTAGAATAAATTATGTTAGTATAAACTTTATGTTATTATCTATTGTTAAGAGCTACGTAGACCTGATCCTCTATTGGAGGTATGTAGGCAGCCTTCGGGTGCGGTCCAAAGATAATAAATGTTCAGACTTTAATTAGCAAATAGCAGCGATGTATATTCAAGCCATATTAATAGATTTTCACGTCGAATAAATTACTTAATGAAAATTTAATAAGTTTAGTATGACTAAAATAATTAGCATGCAAATAATAATATTTATAAGATTATAGATAAAAGTAAAGCCACAAAAGAAATCACTGAATTAGCTAAGATATAGGAGAGCAATTTTCATAAAGAGACCATGAGTGAATTAGACCCTTAATATTGCCAAAACTTGACTATAACATAGAGTAGGAGCATACTGAAGTACCTAAAATGAATAACTTGGAAAGCTTGTCAAAAAAACGGCAATTGGCAAGCCAATAGGTGTAATTTATGATATAAAACAACACTTGAAAGGCAGTGTCACAGTCTAGATATAAAACGTAAGTTGGCATTAGAAGTTATAAGGCATAGACGAAGTGTCGCAGCTACCCCAAATCCTCATTCACTAGCAGACTAAATTAAATTGTTGCTTGAAGAAAAAAGGATAATGGCATAAAAAATCCAAAATTTTATTTCTTGGCACAATGAATTAAGATTTAAAAATATTTGGCGATTCTTTCCAAATTTGAATTGAAAGTGGGGGAGCATCTATCGGTAGCAGGCCATATTGTATTTTTTTATTACTTGACGGTGGACTCTACACTACACCTTGGATAACCAAGGTGAGATATTAATCCTTGGTTAGTTAAGTTAAAATTCTTAATTGGTGTAGAAAAACATAAAACGCTCTCTTCCATGCCGTCACTCTCTGTCGAATTTATTTTCCCGACTTCGTCCTTCGCACAAAAAATTAGACTTCTCGCTTCACCACCATTTTGGCTTCAGAAAAGTAGATATTGCCTTTGTTCTTTCTCCTAACTCTATTCACCTTTCGATTCTTTATTTCTGTATCTTCTCTCTCGGTGTCGTTAGGTCTCCTTAAGAATCAATTATCTTTAAACATGAGATTCTCCACCAAATTCAGCTGTCAATACCTGCAATTGTGTTCATAACGTCGAATGCTGCTCGTATAATTCCTAATCTCAAAACAATCGTACTCGAGGGAAGGTTTACCGATTGGACCCTGCGATGTCTCTATCCTCACGGACTACTGGTCGAGTTGATGGAGTGGTTTTGACTCATAGAAATTTCACATGTATAGTGGCTGTAAGTCATGAGGTTTACACGACCTGGATGGCAGCTGCAACTTCCTTTTGCCTTATTTTCATGTTTATGGTTTATGTTATTTCGTGAGGCTTTAACTATGGGAGCGACGGTGGTGTCCATAGGTAAATTTGATATGAAGACAATGTTGACAGTAATTTAGGAGCGAAAGGTCACTCACGTAGCACAGACTGCACCGGCGGTGGTGCTGATGACTAAGGATCCTAGGTTGTGAGACGGCTATGATTTGAGCTCTCTAGATGTTGGAGACTATAGCATTGCTTCGCTTAGGAAAAGCATAGTTGAATTGTTCCGGCAACAATTTCCAAATTTTACTTTAAGTCAGGTTAGTTAAACACCAAACTTGGATTTTTACCATTAACTGGCAGTTAATTTCTCACATTGGTTATTCAATGTGTAGCGTATGATCCACCGTTAAGTAATAAAAAAATACAGATGGAACGTTACTTTAGCCACCGGCAAATGCTCTCCCACTTACATTTCAAATTTGAATTGAATTGCTAAATGTTTTTAAATTCTAAGTTATTGTAACAAGTAACATCTTTTTAATTAAAATGCAAAAAATCTTTAAAAGTTTAAATTTTTTATGCCATTATCCAAAAATATATTAATAAATAATGTGGTCACTCAATCCATTATTCCTTTCTCATTGTTGACACTTGGTATCTATGAAGTGTTGATTTGATTTGAAAATTGTGTTTGTGTTTGTGGTTGAAGGAAGTTTAGGAAAGTTAAGATTGAGAGTTCACTAAATTGAAATTTTATCATTCACAGATGGAATGAGGACCAATATGTAGAGGAGACGGTGCCGAATTTTCGATAGGAAAAAACCTTTGGATTAAAACTTAAAATCCTCAAAGATTTGGAATATTTATCCCATTGCTCCGAAAAAATATTACTAAACAAGACACACTCATTCGCGATTCCTTTCTCACTATTGAGACTTGACATATAGAAAATTGTACAAATATGGCATGTACATAATAGATATGTGGGTTGTAATTAATATTGCATGAGAAGAGTTTTATTTTGGTATAATTATTAGAAAGGGCATTATGGAGCAAGCTGAATTCAAACAGGCGCGGTCATAATGATCCTTGGTGTTTACCCTCTCGACAGTTGGGGCAATAACTGCCGAGAAGGTAAAGGGGCAATTGATGACCGCTGGGTTTCTCCACCCCGGTCAAAGGCCAAGCCCGCGATAAAGGCTCATCATCCGAAAGCCCACACATCCTCTGCACTGACAGGTCCGGCCCATTAAATCCTCGATACCAGGCCCCCTCTGAATTTCTCAGCCAGGTCGGCCCAGCCTTCACTGCTCCACGGGCCGGCCCCCTTTAGGCCCAGCTTTGTTCCTATCTTCCGGCCTAGCCCGGAACCAGCAGGAAGATTCATCCACCTGCCTTGTAGGTCCATATACACACGAACAGGGAGAATCAAAGGCCGTTACGCATGGAGCAGAGATCTGATTCCCTCGTACGCCCGTATCAACGTAGCAGGGACAGGTGGACCAATGATAGACGTTCTGTTAGCACGTCACTAGCAGACAAAAGGAAACATATAAAAGGAGAAATATTCTCCTCTATGTAGAAGTTTTTCCAGTTTTACAGAACCCATTGTAAACCCTATTTTCTGGATCTCAGATCATCAAAATATAATTAATTTAAATAGAAAATCAATCTAACCCATTAAATTAAATTTTTTATAATATTAATAAATTCTTACATTATTTTAAATTAAAGAAAATAGTGAATAAATAGAATGTTAATATAATAATAATATAAGTTTTTAGTTGCTATAAATAGATATGCAAATTATAGTTTCATATTAAAAGTTAATTAAGAATTGATATATTAATAGATTTAGTTTATTAAATTTATAAATACTAATTAAAAGTATACATATTTTGTTTATTAATATATAGAATGAGGATTTATTCAGATTGGAAAAAAAAGTAAATAATTGACTTTTTAATCAATATTATATGTAAATCTTTATTTAAATAGTAATTTTAAAATATTAAGTTGTTTCTTAGAATTTTATTTAAAATAATAAAAAATAAAACTTAATTATAAATAGAATTAAGTATTTTAAGTCTATATAAATTTTAAAATATTTTAAGTATAAAAATTAAAATAATTAATTAAAATTAAATAATTAATTAAATTTAATCCTGCATATTAATAGAATACTTCATATATAGAATTTATCAATTAATTATTATATACAATTTAATTTTAAGTATAATTTTAATAAATTCTCATTTAAATAGGTTTATACCTACTTTGCTTTGAGATAGATATTTTAAATGGAAAATGTTCTATTTATAAATATTAAAATGTAAACTTCGATTTAATTTTTTAAATCATTGAATAAAAATTAATTATAATAAAATAGAATTCCTAAACGTGGAATTAAAATTCATATTTAATTATAGAATGAAATAATAAAGTGTATTTCAAATAAATTTAACATAAATACAAAATAATTAAAATTAATTTTTGATTAAATAAAATTTAAATATAAATAATTTGATAAAATATAATTAATTTAAATAGAAAATCAACCTAATATTAAATTAAATTTTTTTAAGAATATTAATAAATTCTTATGTTATTTTTGAATCAATCAAAATAGTTATTGTCCTTTTTTTTCTGCTTTTATATAGTATAAATTGTTAGCTGTAAGTTATAATTTTTTATTTAAAATTAATTTATAAATATTAAAATAAAATATCTTTTAATATAATTATCATACTATAATTTGTTTTCAAAAATATAAGCTTCCATTTAATTTTTCAAACTATTAAATAACAAATAATTATAATAAAATAAAAGTCCTAAAAAATAAATTAAAATTCATATTTAATTATAAAAGAAAACAATAAAGTGTATTTCAAATATATTTAACATAAATATAAAATAATTAAAATTAATCTTTAACAAATTATAATTTAAATATAAATTACTTTAATCGGTTAAAATTTTATTTTGTAAATTTATATTTTTTAATAACTAATTAATAATTTTTAACTATTAAATTATTTTTTAGAATTTAATTTAAAATAATAATAAAATAAAACTTAAATATAAATAGAATAAAATTATAGAATAGATAGATATAGATTATAGAATTACTAAATAGATAGATAGATGTAGATTATGGATATTATATGTATACTCTCTCTCCCGCTATGGGGTTTCATTTTTCTCTTGTAAATACAAGGTTCTTTAATGATTGTTATGACAGATCTAATCATTATCATTGGTGAGGGATATGACAATACTAATGTAGGGCAACACGGAGAATGGAGATTTTGCATAGTGGGTCGTCTCTTTCCTAATAGGGCTGTTAACTTTGTCAAAGAACTGGACAATAATGTTTTCATTTTTTAGTTTTTCCATGCCTACGGCATTACAAAGGTTTTGAATGATGGTCCATGAACTACCTAATTAGGAGTAAATTACGTAATCATAGGGATTTGTATAACTAACAGATCTTATATATATTATTTTGTGTACATGTTTATTTTATTTCCTTAGAATAGGCTAAAATTTTAAAAATAAAAGGCTAAAATTTTCTTTATATATATTGATTGAAAATATTTTAAGTCGAGTTAAAATTATTCAAATTTTGATTTTTAAGTTTATATAATTTTTTATTGCAATATTAGAAAAATATCACATTATTTTTAATTGTTATCGTACAATTTAATTATTTATAATTAGGTTGGTATTATAAAAATATTTTTTAAAAAAATATTATATATTTTATTTATAAAGATTAAAGTGGACAAAAGAAATTTAATAAGTGATTTAAATTTATATAAATGCACTTTAAAAAAAAATTATATAGAGATATTTAATATGATAAAAAATATAAAAATTTTAAAAATAAAATGCTTAAACTTCTTTATATATACTGATTGAAAGTATTTTAAGTCGGGTTAAAATTGTTAAAATTAGGTTTTTAAATTTATAAAATTATTTATTGTAATATTAGAAAAATATCACATATTATTAATTGTTATTTATATTTTAATGGTTTATAACTAGATTGTTATTTTAAAAATATTTTTTTAAATACATTTCTTTAGTGATATTTATTTAAGTGAGATTTTATATTTATTGATTTTATGTAAATTTTGTATATATAAGAATGCAAAAAATAGCAAAAATAAATTGATATACAGTAATAGGAGTTGATTATGAAGCAATAACAAAAATAACAAAGATATTTAATATATTAATATGATAAATTATTTCTTTAAATTTATATGAATATATATTAAATAAGAATTATATACGGATACGTGATAAAAAAATATAAGAATTTTAAAAATAGAAGACTAAAATTTCTTATATATACTGATTAAAAATATTTTAAGTCGGGTTGAAATTGCTAAAATTTAGATTTATAAATTTATATAATTTTTTTATTACAATATGAGAAAAATATCACATATTTTTAATTGTTATCGTATAATTTGATTGTTTATAATTAGCTTGATATTATAAAAATATTTTTTTTAAAAAATATTATATATTTTACTTATAAATTAATTTATAGGGATTGAAGTGGATAAAAATATTTAATAAATAAGTGCTTTAAATTTATATGAATAAAAAAATTATATAGAGATATTTAATGTTATAAAAAATATAAAAATATTTAAAAAATGTTGAAATTTTATTACGTATGTAGATTGAAAATAATTGAAGTTTGGATGAAATTGCTAAAATTTATTTTTTTTAAGTTAATATAATTTTTTTGTTATATTAGAAAAATATCATATATTATTAATTTTTCTCGTATATTTTAATTATTTATAATTAAGTTGGTATTTTAAAAATATTTTTTTAAAAAATATTATATATTTTACCTGATAAATTAATTTATAGGGATAAAAATGAAAAAAATTAATAAATCAGTGCTTTATATTTATGTGAATGTATATTAAATAAAAATTATGTAGAGATATTTAACGTGATAAAAATTATAAATATTTTAAGTCGAGATTGAAATTACTAAAATTTAGATTTTTAAGTTTATATAATTTTTTATTGTAATATTAGAACAATAACACATATTATTAATTGTTATTGTATATTTTAATTGTTTATAATTTGGTTGATATTATAAAAATAATTTTTAAAAGAATATTATATATTTTGCCTCATAAAATAATTTATAGAGATTAAAATAAAAAAATTAATAAATTAGCGTTTTAAATTTATATGAATGTACATTAAATAAAAATTATATAGAGATATTTCATGTGATAAAAAAATATTAAAATTTCTTTATATATACTGATTGAAAATGTTTTAAGTCGGGTTGAAATTATTAAAATTAAGTTTTTAAATTTATAAAAATTTTTATTTTAATATTAATAAAATATCACATATTATTAATTGTTATCGTATATTTTAATGGTTTATAATTAGGTTGGTATTATAAAAATATTTTTTAAAAAAATAATTTTCTTAGTGATAAATTATTAAATGAGATTTTATATTTATTGATTTACATAAATTTGTAGGAAAATGAGTTAATTATAAAGTAACCGCGATATAGAGATATTTAATGTGATAAATTAATATAATAAATTAGTTTTTTAAATTTATATGAATATATATTACTAATATAATAAATTAGTTCTTTAAATTTATATAAATATATATTAAAGAAAATTATATATAGATATTTAATGAGATAAAAAAAATATAAAAATTTTAAAAATAAAATGCTGAAATTTCTTTATATATATATGCTTATTAAAAATATTTTAAGTTATGTTAAAATTGCTAAAATTAAATTTTTAAATTTATATAATTTATATAATTATTTATAATTAAGTTGGTATTTTAAAAATATTTTTTAAAAAATATTATATATTTACCAATAAATTAATTTATAGGGATAAAAATAGAAAAAAATTAGTAAATCAGTGCTTTAAATTTATATGAATGTATATTAAACAAAAATTATATGGAGATAATTAAGGTAATAAAAAATATAAAAATTTTAAAAATAAAATTCTGAAATTTTTTTATTATGTCAATTGAAAATATTTTAAGTCGAGATTGAAATTGTTAAAATTAAGTTTTTAAATTTATATAATTTTTTATTGTAATATTAGAAAAATAACACATATTATTAATTGTTTATAATTTGGTTGATATTATAAAAATATTTTTAAAAGAATATTATATTTTTTATCTGATAAAATTGTATATTAAATAAAAATTATATAAAGATATTTAACGTGATAAAAAAATATGAAAATTTTAAAAATAAAATACTGAAATTTCTTTATATACGCTGATTAAAAATATTTTAAGTCGGGTTAAAATTGTTAAAATTAAGTTTTTAAGTTTATATAATTTTTTATTTTAATAATAAAAAAATAGCAGATATTATTAATTGTTATCGTATATTTTAATGGTTTATAGTTAAGTTGGTATTATAAAAATATTTAAAAAAAAAATTTTTTTAATGATAAATTATTAAATGAGATTTTATATCTATTGATTTTACTCAGTTTTTATATAAAAATACAAAGAATAGTAAAAATAAATTGATATATAGGAAAAGGAGTTGATTACTAAGCAATGGTGATACATAGATATTTAATGTGATAAATTAATATAATAAATTAGTTCTTTAAATTTATATGAACAATTATTATTAATCTAATAAATTAGTTCTTTAAATTTATATGAATATATATTAAAGAAAATTATATATAGATATTTAACGTAATAAAAAAAAATATAAAAATTTTAAAAATAAAATGCTGAAATTTCTTTATACATGCTAATCGAAAATACTTTAAGTCGGGTTAAAATTATTAAAATTAAGTTTTTAAATTTATATAACTTTTTATTGTAATATTAGAAAAATAACAAATATTATTAATTGTTATAATATGTCTATTTTTTAAACGAAATAATTCCATAGTGATATTTAATTAAATGATATTTTCTTTAATTAAATGATATTTAATTTAGTAAATTTTATATAGGGATGCAAAGAATAGCAAAAATAAGTTGATTATGAAGCAATAGCTATGTTGAGATATTTAAAGTGATAAATTAATATAATAAATTAGTTATTTAAATTTATATAAATATATATTAAATAAAAATTATATAAATATATTTAACGTGATAAAAAAATATAAAAATTTTAAAAATAAAAAGCTAAAATTTTCTATATATATTGATTGAAAATATTTTAAATCGGGTTAAAATTGCTAAAATTTAGGTTTTTAAGTTTATTTGATTTTTTATTGTAATATTAGAAAAATAACGCATATTATTAATTGTTATTGTATATTTTAATCGTTTATAATTTAGTTGATATTATAAAAATATTTTTTAAAAAAATATTATATATTTTGCCTGATAAAATAATTTCTAGGGATTAAAATGAGAAAAAAATAAATTAGCATTTTAAATTTATGTGAATGTATATTAAATAAAAATTATATAGAGATATTTACGTGATAAAAAATTATGAAAATTTTAAAAATAAAATACTGAAATATTTTTATATATACTAATTGAAAATGTTTTAAATCGGATTAAAATTATTAAAATTAAGATTATAAGTTTCATAATTTTTTATTTTAATATTAAAAAAATATCACATATTATTAATTATTATCATATATTTTAATGGTTTATAATTAAGTTGGTATTGTAAAAATATTTTTTTAAAAAAAATTTTTAGTGATAAATTATTTAATGAGATTTTATATCTATTGATTTTACGTAAATTTTGTAGTTTTTTTATGGGGAGGCAAAGAATAGTAAAAATAAATTGACAATACAGAAATATTTAATGTGATAAAGTAATATAATAAATTAGTTCTTTAAATTTATATGAATATATATTACTAATATAATAAATTAGTTCTTTAAAGTTATATGAATAGATATTAAAGAAAATTACATGATAAAAAAATATAGAACAATTAAAAATAAAATGCTAAAATTTATTTGTATATGCTGATCGAAAATATTTTAAGTCAGATTAAAATTGCTAAAATTAAAATTTTAAATTTATATAATTTTTTATTGTAATATTAGAAAAATAACACATATTATTGATTGTTATAGTATATTTTAATGGTTTATAATTAGATTGGTATTGTAAAAATGTTTTTTAAAAGAAATAATTCCTTAGTGATATTTAATTAAATGAGATTTTATATTTATCAATTTTAGATAAATTCCCTAAATTTTATTTAGGGATGCAAAGAATAGCAAAAATAAATTGATTATAAAGTAATAGCTATATTGAGATATTTAACGTGATAAATTAATATAATAAATTTGTTCTTTAAATTTATATAAATATATATTAAATAAAAATTATATAAACATATTTAACGTGATAAAAAAATATTAAAATTTTAAAAATAAAAGGCTGAAATTTTGTTTATATATATTGATTGAAAATATTTTAAGTTGGGTTGAAATTGCTAAAATTTAAATTTTTAAGTTTATATAATTTTTTATTGTAATATTAGAAAAGTATCACCTATTTTTAATTGTTATAGTATAATTTAATTATTTATAACTAGTTTGGTATTATTAAAATATTTTTTTAAAAAATATTATATATTTTACTTTATAAATTAATTTATGAAGATCGAAATGGGTAAAAAAATTTAATAAATAAGTGATTTAAATTTATATGAATCCACTTTGAAAAGATATTATATAGAGATATTTAATGTGATAAAAAATATGAAAATTTAAAAAAAATGCTGAAATTTTTTTATATACATGGATTGAAAATATTTTAAGTAGGGTTAAAATTGTTAAAATTAGGTTTTAAATTTATATAATTTTTTATTGTAATATTAGAAAAATATCACATATTATTTTAATGGTTTATAATTAGGTTGGTATTTTAAAAATATTTTTTTAAAATATATTTCTTTACTAATATTTAATTAAGTGAGATTTTATATTTATTGATTTTAGTTAAATTTTGTAAATTTTATATAGGGATGCAAAGAAAAACAAAAACAAATTGATATACTGTGATAAGAGTTGATTATGAAGCAATAGTGATGCAGAGGTATTTAACGTGATAAATTAATATAATAAATTAATTTTTTAAATTTATATAAATATATATTAAATAAGAATTATATAGAGATATTTAACGTGATAAAAAATATAAAAATTTTAAAAATAAAAGGCTAAAATTTCTTTATATATACTGATTGAAAATATTTTAAATCGGGTTGAAATTACTAAAATTTAGATTTATAAGTTTATATAATTTTTTTATTACAATATTAGAAAAATATCACATATTTTTAATTGTGATTATATAATTTAATTTTTTATAATTAGGTTGGTATTATAAAAATATTTTTTAAAGAAATTATTATATATTTTATTTTATAAATGAATTTATAGAGATGAAGTAGATAAAAAAAATTAAATAAAAAAGTTTTTTAAATTTATATGAATATACGTTAAAAAAATTATATAAAGATATCGAATGTGATAAAAAATATAAAAATTTTAAAAATAAAATGTTAAAATCTCTTTATATATGTTGATTGAAAATATTTTAAGTCGGATTGAAATTGCTAAAATTTAGATTTTATATTAATTTTTTATTACAATATTAAAAAAATATCACATATTATTAATTGTTACAGTATATTTAAATCATTTATAAAATTTAAGTTTTATATTAATTTTTATTACAATATTAAAAAAAATCACATATTATTAATAGTTATCGTATATTTTAATTATTTATAATTAGATTGGTATTGTAAAAATATTTTTTTAAAAAAATATTATACCGTTTATCTAATAAAGGATAAAAAAATTAATAAATAAATACTTTAAATTTATATGAATGTATGTTGAAAAAATTATATCGAGATATTTAACGTGATAAAAAATACAAAAATTTTAAAAATAAAATACTGAAATTTTTTTATATATATTGATTGGAAATATTTTAAGTTGGGGATGAAATTGCTAAAATTTATATTTTTAAGTTTATATAATTATTTTATTGCAATATTAGAAGAATATCACATATTATTAATTGTTATCCTATATTTTAATTGTTTATAATTAGGTTGTTGGGGTAAAAATATTTTTTAAAAAAATTATTATATATTTTACTTGATAAATTAATTTATAGGGATGAAAGTGGATAAAAGAATTTAATAAATAAGTTGTTTAAATTTATATGAATATACGTTGAAAAAGTTATATAAAAATATTTAATGTGCTCAATGAAAATATTATTTTAAGTTTGAATAAAATTACTAAAATTTAAATTTTTACGTTAATATAATTTTTTATTACAATATTAGAAAAATATCACATATTATTAATTGTTATTGTATATTTTAATTGTTTAGAATTAGGTTGATATTGTAAAAATATTTTTTTAAAAAATATTATATATTTTGCCTGATAAATTAATTTATAGGGATAAAAATGAAAAAAAATTAATAAATTAGTGTTTTAAATTTATATATATATTAAATAAAAATTATATATAGATATTTAACTTGATAAAAAAATATAAAAATTGTAAAAATAAATTAATGAAATTTTTTTATATATGTTGATCGAAAATATTTTAAGTCGGGTTGATATTGTTAAAATTTAGATTTTTAAGTTTTTATAAGTTTTTTTATTGCAATTGATAACCGCCTGGTTTTCCTAGCCCAGGAATAAGGACGGATCCAAAAGAAGACCACAAGTCCAAAGTCCGTCAGACCATATGCTCGAAAGACGGCCCGATTTCACAAGCCCAGAACAGCAACGCAGGGCAATTCGGATCAGATACGAGTACAGGCCCAATAGGGAAGCAGGCCCAGTCACTCACCAACCCTGTTCGAACGCGTGACAGGGAGAATTAAATGGCCGCTTGGCGTGGAGAAGGGGTCTGACACGTCCGTACGTACGGGCCTGAGTGACATGGACAAGTAGCACTATAGACTAGAGGTCTTCTCTCTTTTTAGGGCTCTCTCTTCTGGAGGCTCAGGGGGCTTCTTCTTCCTTCTCCTTCCTGGACTCCATTTTTATTTTCTCTCTGCAACTCTTGCCTAAATATACTACTTTAATTCATGAAATCTGACTTGAACGTCGGAGGGTCTCCACCGGAGAATCCCAGGTAGACCCCTGACCATTTTTTCTTGTTTTGCAAGTCCTTTCATCAGATAGAACATTGAGAGACCCATTTGATGGACCCATATGATGGACCAAGAAGGAAGCCAAATCTATCATGGACTAGGAGGAGAAAAAGATTTATCAAATGGCGCCGTCTGTGGGAAACGAAGGAGATCTTTTCATCACCGGAGTTCCTAAATCCACCCATTGAGATCCACATGAAGGTATGAAAGCTTATGCGAAAAGAAAGCTGGAGATTTACAATAACCCAGCTGAATAACCTAGCTGAAAAGAAAGATCCAGCTGGTTCACGAATATCTTGATAGTCTTTTAGATAGTTTATTTTAACATTTATTGAATTTTATTACTACTAACCTTTTCTTTGAGATCTGACGAAGTGAAACTTCAGATGATGTGTATATTTATTGAAATTGTGAGGTCGGCCGTGTATATGTTGTAAATGTGAGATGTGCAGGTCGGCTGTAAAGTCCCAGATCAGCAAGTTAGAGAAAAAATTAATAAATAAAAATAAGCGAGGTCGGACTAGCATTTCAGGTCGAGTAGGGCACAATCCATGGTCATCTAACTTGATTACACAGCAGCGCCCCTCAAATATCGGGACAACATGGAGACAATAAGAAATGATCAAATGTCCGGGTTGATCGAGTTGGATGAACTTGGACTCTGTATGTCGCCCCACTTGAAGACGAGGTGAGCTGAAATACCTCGGTCGGCATAGTCGGCATTAGTCCGTCTGATCGTCGAGAGGACGACTGATCAAGCACCACTAGTAGGACCATGAATGGTTTCACTGGACAAAGCATCGAAAAGACACTTGATCAAAGCATCGAGGGATCTGCGTGGTCAAGCCCGTAGATCAGACACTCAAGGTCTGGACAGGTCAGTTGGGTTATGAGGTCGGCAATCCTTCAACCTTTGATTGAACAGGCCTGCCTTAGTACCAGGACGCTTGATCGAGGCATCGAGGAATCTGTATGGTCAAGCCCGTAGGTTGAAAAATCAAGAGCTCAACAGGTCGGTCAGGGTACCAGGTCGGCAAGCCTTCAACCAGGACGACAAGCATTCAAAATTGAATTTTGTACAAGCCGACAATGCTACTCGATCGGCAGATCTCAAGAGAAGGCTAAACAGGTTGGGTCCTCGACAACCATTTTGCTAAAGCCCTAAAAAAAAAAAAGAAGAAGAAGAGAAAAGAAGAAACCTAAAACTAGCCAGCCACCAACCAAGCCAGGTGACGTGGGCTCGTAACCCAAGGGGGTGGGTCCAAAAGGGAGGCTTGCTCAAGCAAGTTCTGCAAAGTAAGCAGCGTCAACGCTCGGCCAGCCTATAACCCCTCCACAAATTCATGCACACAATTGATTTAGTGGCGCGGCGAGCGACTCTCACCACCTGAAGAGAGGGAATTTCTTTCTCTCTCTGAGTAAAATCGGGATGGTGGGCTCGGCTAAATTTCTGGCACGCCCATTCTCCAGACCTGGTGTTTGAATCAAGGTATTCAAGCGCTCGTACAGTGGAGGATTCCGCGTGAGGCTGGCTTCACAGAGCAGCGGCTACCTGGGTCTACACAATCAGATGGGAAACTTTGGACCACCAGATCTGAAGAATGGCCTCCATGATGAACTGGGTCTTTTGAATAATTGAAAATCCATTGATCAGACACCATGAGTGGATCGGCGTGAACCCGCACACCATGGATCAGCGCAAACCAGCACTCACTCGATCTTCAAGAACCTGCACTCATCTGAAGTGCTGCTCGCCACATTTTGGATAGTTATGCCAATTAATGTTGAAGTAAGGTACACATAACTTGCCACGTGTCATTAGCATAATTACTGTTGGAAAAAGTTACAAGCCCTTAATCACTTATTTTAAATGCCCATGATATATATGCTCTAGTCACCCAAATTGTACTTTGCTGTGTCTATTTATTATTTTGCTTCAGAATTTCAAAAATGTCTTTAATTATTGACAATTATTTTTAATTAGACATTATTGAATACAAATGATTTCATAGATTACTAAAAGGCATGCTTCGCATGTAAATAATAAGACTAAATTTAATTAAAATATACTTCTATGAGTTTAGATATCCTGATAATTACTTACATTTTATAGATTGAAAAAATCCTGGAGAAATTTACGCATGCAAATATTATTTATTGAACTTTTGAATTGCATGAATTAATATTGTTAGTTAGAGCTAATATTTACGTTCACCCGAAATATGAAACTAAGTGACATGTGCGACATATTATTTATTGATGAATATTATTGAATTAACAAATGAGCATCCTCGTTATATGCGCTCTGTGCAAGCTTTTATTTTGCAGAAAAATCCTGAATCTCGCTCAAAGACCTCAGGCAGGCACAGAGCCCGAATCTTGTGCAAAATCTCAAGGAGGTACAAGACCGGCGGATCTCAAAGATCTCCCGGAGCAAAAACGGCCAGGATCCCGTAAGATCTCCTGGAGCAAAAACGGCCAGGATCCCGTAAGATCTCCTGGAGCAAAAACGGCAAAGATCTCAAAAGATCTCTCGGAGCAAAAAACGGCTGGCGAAGATCTCAAAGATTTCCCGGAGCGACAAAAGCCGGGATCCCCAAAGAATTTTCCGACGTCGTATGCTCACAGCAAACAGCGGTATACAATGACAACACACAAAAATAACTCATAAGAACATAGTTCCGACCTCATATAAAAGATTGGGGCACGGGACCCTAAATGAAAAGCTAAACTCCGACCTCCCAAAGGAGCTCGAGTCATAAGGTAAAGAGACTTTGATCTCGCACAATAGCCAAAAGCGCCAAAATGCCATGCTGACCTCAAGAGGGTGCTGGAATAGAAATGAAAGAGTTCGAATCCGACCTCTCAGAAGAGCTCGGATTCAGGCTAATAAGACCTAGATCTCGCAAAATAGCCAGCATATAACGAAATTAAACTAAGGCGCCCCAACACCTGTATCATGTAGCAATACGACCTACTAACGGCCAAAACAAGGCTCGCAGTGCCAAAACGCCAAAGCACCATGCCAATCTCAAGAAAATGAGCTCGGTACTGGTAAATCCAATAGGCAGACCGAATTAAGGCGAGGCGAATCCTAAGCAAAATGCATACCAAAATACAGAACCAAACAAAGAATGAGGGGCAATCATAAGAGGCATCAACCTCGAGAATCAATTGCTGGCACTAAACCAGCTCAGCTAGCCTAGAGAGAGGTCTAGGCAGCCAAGAGCCCGTAAAACGCTCGAGGGCAGACAGCCCATATAACACTCAGGGGCAGTAGAAAGCCCTGACTCATTAGAATACAAAAGAATCGAACCGCAGTATGGTCAAGTCCAAAACAAATAGTCCAACCTCTTCAATCCAGAGTCGATCTTCCCAGAAGCTTGGAGGGGCCTCATATCTGGACTGGCGAGGCTACAAGTTTATAAAAGAAAAGTTGAAGCCGAACAAATAAGCAGTCAGACTGAGACATAGCCCATATAAGGCTCGACAAGAAAACAAGAAATTAAGTCCGACTTCACAAAAGAGCTCGGGGCACAAAAGTGAAGAAAGTGAAATTCCGAACTCTCGAGCTCGCGATACAGGCAGCGTCACAGGCTATAGGCATAAAAGCCTAAGCAAAAAAGCAAAGAGTCGAGCTCCCAGCTCGGATGAACTCGCGACATGAAAACACTCAAGTAGAACAAAGATAAGTATAGAAGAAATAACAGAGAACCGAGCTCCCTTTATGAAAAGGCCCACAAATGCAGAAACACATAAAAGGATAAACGAAGGCGAAGGACTGTGCTCACAGCTCGGATTAACTCAGCATAAACAAACATTTAACAAGGATAACCCAGGAAGAGGAAAACGACAAAAGACCAAGCTCTCTATCCCAGTGGAGCACACAGCTCAAACCGCACTGACTGCCAGAAGGTTATCTCAAGAGGAACAAGGTATTATGTATCCGAGCTCGCAATAATGACGAGATCGTGAGTTAAAAACAGAAATGCCCTCATGGGAATAAGAAAAACTCGCAAGTCAGAAGCTTAACCATACTCCGAGCTCTTAGCCCGGATCAGTTCGACTAGCAGAGTCTCAGTAGAGCCGGCCTAGTCCATCAATTAAGAAAAATTGACAAAGCCAGAAGATAGTCTAAGTGAAAAATAATGATGAGGTACATGTCGAGGTGAAATATCATTCATCATCGAATACACATCTCCATATCACCATACATTCAAAACATCAAAGTAAAGAGACAAAAAAAAAGGCAAGGAAAGAACACTTTCGACAAGAGCAATTCTCAGGCCACACGGTCATGAATGGAGCCCTCGCCAGTCATGGAATAATTGCCGAGGAGGTAAAGGGGCAATTGATAACCGCCTGGTTTTTCTAGCCCAGAAATAAGGACGGATCCAAAAGAAGGCCACAAGTCCAAAGCCCGTCAGACCATATGCTCGAAAGACAGCCCGATTTCACAAGCCCAGAACCAGCAACCCAAGGCAATTCAGATCAGATACGAGCACAGGCCCAATAGGGAAGCAGGCCCAGTCACTCACCAACCCTGTTCGCACGTGTGACAGGGAGAATTAAATGGCCGCCTGGCATGGAGAAGGGGTTTGACACGTCCGTACGTACGGGCCTGAGTGACATGGACAGGTAGCACTATAGACTAGGGGGTCTTCTCTTTTCTTAGGGCTCTCTCTTCTGGAGGCTCAGGGGGCTTCTTCTTCCTTCTCCTTCCTGGACTCCATTTTTATTTTCTCTCTGCAACTCTTGCCTAAATATACTACTTTAATTCATGAAATCTGACTTGAACGTCGGAGGGTCTCCACCGGGGAATCCCCGTTAGACCCCTAACCGTTTTTCCTTATTTTGCAGGTCCTTTCATCAGATAGAACATTGAGAGACCCATTTGATGGACCCATATGATATATTTAAAATATATCACATATTATTACTTATTATTGTACATTTTAATTGTTTATAATTAGGTTTGTATTATAAAAAAAAATTTTAATTATTATAAATTTTGCTTAATAAAATAATTTATAGCGATGAAGAGATAAAAAAATTAATAAATAAGTCCTTTAAATTTATATGAATGCACATTAAAAAAAATTATATAAAGATATTTAATATAATAAAAAATATTAAAATTTTAAAAATAAAATGCTGAAATTTCTTTATATATATGATTGAAAATATTTTAAATTTGGATGAAATTGCTAAAATTTAGACTTTTAGATTAATATAATTTTTTATTGCAATATTAGAAAAATATTACATATTATTAATTATACTTGTATACGTGATAGGAGTTGATTATGAAGTAATGTTTAACATTATAAATTAATATAATAAATTAGTTCTTTAAATTAATATGAATATATATTAAATAAAAATTATATAGATATATTTAACGTGATAAAAAATATAAAAATTTTAAAAATAAAAGGCTAAAATTTATTTATATATGCTGATTGAAAATATTTTAAATAGGGTTGAAATTACTAAAATTTAGGTTTATAAGTTTATATAATTTTTTTATAAAACTATTAGAAAAATATCACATATTTTTAATTGTTATCATACAAATTAATTGTCTATAATTAAGTTGGTATTATTAAAATATATTTTTTAAAAATATTATATATTTTAATTAATAAATTAATTTATAGGGATTGAAGTGGATAAAAATATTTAATAAACAAGTGCTTTAAATTTATATAAATAAAAAAATTATATAGAGACATTTAATATTATAAAAAATATAAAAATATTAAAAAAATGTTGAAATTTCATTACATATATAGGTTGAAAATATTTTAAATTTGGATGAAATTGTTAAAATTTAGATGTTTAAGTTAATATATTTTTTTATTGTAATATTAGAAAAATATCACATATTATTAATTTTTTTCGTATATTTTAATTATTTATAATTAAGTTGGTATTTTAGAAATATTTTTTTAAAAAATATTATATATTTTACCTGATAAATTAATTTATAGAGATAAAAATGAAAAAAAATTAATAAATAAATGCTTAAAATTTATATGAATGTATATTAAATAAAAATTATATAGAGATATTTAACTTGATAAAAAAAAATAAATATTTTAGAAGTAAAATTCTGAAATTTTTTATTACACCAATTGAAAATATTTTATGTCGAGATTGAAATTGCTAAAATTTAGGTTTTTAAATTTATATAATTTTTTATTGTAATATTAAAAAATAATACATATTATTAATTGTTATTATATATTTTAATTATTTATAATTTGGTTGATATTATAAAAATATTTTTTAAAAGAATATTATATATTTTTTCTGATAAAATAATTTATAGGGATAAAAATGAAAAAAAATAAATTAGCGTTTTAAATTTATATGAATGTATATTAAATAAAAATTATATACATATATTTAAGGTAATAAAAAAATATAAAAATTTTAAAAATAAAATACTGAAATTTCTTTATATATGCTGATTGAAAATGTTTTAAGTGGGGTTGAAATCGTTAAAATTAAGTTTTAAGTTGATATAATTTTTTATTTTAATATTAAAAAATATCACATATTGTTAATTATTATCGTATATTTTAATGGTTTATAATTAGGTTAGTATAGTAAAAATATTTTTTAAAAAAATAATTTTCTTAGTGATAAATTATTAAATGAGATTTTAAATCTATTAATTTTACGTAAATTTTGTAATTTTTATATAGGGATGCAAAGAGAAATAAAAATAAATTGATATATAGGAAAAGGAGTTTATTATGAAGCAATGCCCATACAAAGATATTTAATGTGATAAATTAATATAATAAATTAGTTCTTTAAATTTATATGAATATATATTACTAATATAATAAATTAGTTTTTTAAATTTATATGAATAGATATTAAAGAAAATTACGTGATAAAAAAATATAAAAAGTTTAAAAATAAAATAATAAAATAATAAAATTTATTTATATATGCTGATCGAAAATATTTTAATTCGGATTAAAATTGCTAAAATTAAATTTTTAAATTTATATAATTTTTTATTGTAATATTAAAAAAATATCACATATTATTAATTGTTATAGTATATTTTAATGGTTTATAATTAGGTTTGTTATTGTAAAAATATTTTTTAAAAGAAATAATTCCTTAGTCATATTTAATTATTGAGATTTTATATTTATTGATTTTAGGTAAATTTTATAAATTTTATATAGAGATGCAAAGAATAGCAAAAATAAGTTGATTATGAAGTAATAGCTATATTAAGATATTTAACGTGATAAATTATTATAATAAATTAGTTCTTTAAATTTATATAAATATATATTAAATAAAAATTATATAAATATATTTAACGTGATAAAAAAATATCAAAATTTTAAAAATATAAAACTGAAATTTTGTTTATATATATTAATTGAAAATATTTTAAGTCGGATTGAAATTGTTAAAATTTAGATTCGTAAGTTTATATAATTTTTTATTGCAATATTAGAAAAGTATCACCTATTTTTAATTGTTATAGTATAATTTAATTATTTATAATTAGTTTGGTGTTATAAAAATATTTTTTTTAAAAAAAATATTATATATTTTAATTGATAAATTAATTTATAAGGATTGAAGTGGATAAAAATATTTAATAAATAAGTGCTTTAAATTTATATGAATAAAAAAATTATATACAGATATTTAATGTTATAAAAAATATCAAAATATTATAAAAAAATGTTGAAATTTCATTCCGTACTAAATTGAAAATATTTCAAATTTGAATGAAATTGCTAAAATTTAGATTTTTAAGTTAATATATTTTTTTTATAATATTAGAAAAATATCACATATTATATATTTTACCTGATAATTTAATTTATAGGAATAAAAATGGAAAAAAAATTAATAAATCAGTGCTTTAAATTTATATGAATGTATATTAAATAAAAATTAGATAGAGATATTTAACGTGATAAAAAAATATAAATATTTTAAATCGAGATTGAAATTGTTAAAATTTAGGTTTTTAAGTATATATAATTTTTTATTGTAATATTAGAAAAATAACACATATTATTAATTGTTATTATATATTTTAATTGTTTGTAATTTGGTTGATATTATAAAAATATTTTTTAAAAGAATATAATATATTTTGCCTGATGAAATAATTTATAGGGATAAAAATAAAAAAAATTAATAAATTAGCATTTTAAATTTATATGAATATATATTAAATAAAAATTATATAGAGATATTTTACATGATAAAAAAATATGAAAATTTTAAAAATAAAATACAGAAATTTCTTTATATATGTCGATCGGAAATGTTTCAAGTGGGGTTAGAAATTGTTTAAATTAAGTTTTTAAGTTTATATAATTTTTTATTTTAATATTAAAAAAATATCACATATTATAATTAGGTTGTTATAGTAAAAATATTTTTTAATGGTTTATAATTAGGTTGTTATAGTAAAAATATTTTTTAAAAAATTAATTTTCTTAATGATAAATTATTAAATGAGATTTTATATCTATTGATTTTACGTAAATTTTATAGTTTTAATATAGGGATGCAAAGAATAATAAAACAAATTGATATATAGAAAAAGGAGTTAATTATAAAGCAACGGCGATACTGACATATATAATGTGGTTAGTTTTTTAAATTTATATAAATATATATTACTAATTTATTTTTTTAATATGGTTAGTTCTTTAAATTTATATAAATATATATTAAAAAAATTAAATATAAATATTTAACGTGATAAAAAAAATATAAAATTTTTTTAAAAAAAATACTGAAATTTCTTTATATATGCTGATCGAAAATATTTTAAGTTAGGTTAAAATTGCTAAAAGTAAATTTTTAAATTTATATAATTTTTATTGTAATATTAAAAAACGTATCACATATTTTTAATTGTTATCGTATAATTTAATTATTAATAATTAGATTGGTATTATAAAAATATTTTTTAAAAAAATATTATATATTTTACTTTATAAATTAATTTATAAAAATTAGAGTGGGTAAAAAAATTTTAATAAATACGTGATTTAAATTTATATGAATGCACTTTGAAAAAACATTATAGATAGATATTTAACGTAATAAAAAATATAAAAATTTTAGAAATAAGGTGAAATTTATTTATATATACTGATTGAAAATATTTTAAGTCGGGTTAAAATTAAGTTTTTTAAGTTTATATAATTTTTTTTGTAATATTAGAAAAATATGGCATATTATTGATTATTATCTATATTTTAATTGTTTATAATTAGGTTGGTATTTTAAAAATATTTTTTTAAAATATATTTCTTTAGTTATATTTAATTAAGTGAGATTTTATATTTATTGATTTTACGTAAATTTTAAAAATTTTATATAGGGATGGAAAGAATAGCAAAAATAAATTGATATACAGTTATAGGGGTTGATTATGAAGTAATGGCAATGCAGAGATATTTAACGTGATAAATTAAAATAATAAATTAGTTCTTTAAATTTATATGAATATATATTAAATAAAAATTATATAGAAATATTTAGCGTGATAAAAAAAATAAAAATTATAAAAATAAAAGGCTAAAATTTCTTTATATATGCTGATTGAAAATATTTTATGTCTAGTTGAAATTGCTAAAATTTAGGTTTATAAGTTTATATAATTTTTTTATTATAATATTAGAAAAATATTATATATTTTTAATTGCTATTGTATAATTTAATGGTTTATAATTAGGTTGGTATTCTAAAAATATTTTTTTAAAAAAATATTATATATTTTACTTGATAAATTAATTTATAGGGATTGAATTGAATAAAAATATTTAATAAATAATTGCTTTAAATTTATATGAATAAAAAAATTATTTAGAGATATTTAATGTTATAAAAAATATAAAAATATTAAAACAAATATTAAAATTTCATTACGCATGTAGATTGAAAGTATTTTAAGTTTGGATGAAATTGCTAAAATTTAAAATTTTAAGTTAATATAGTTTTTTTGTTATAATATAAAAAAAATATCATATATTATTAATTTTTTTCGTATATTTTAATTATTTATAATTAAGTTGGTATTTTAGAAATATTTTTTTAAAAAAATATTATATATTTTATCTGATGAATTAATTTATAGCGATAAAAATAAAAAAATTAATAATTAAATCAGTGTTTTAAATTTATATGAATGTATATTAAATAAAAATTATATAGAGATATTTAACCTGATAAAAAAATATAAATATTTTAAGTCGAGATTGAAATTATTAAAGTTTAGGTTTTTAAATTTATGTAATTTTTATTGTAATATTAGAAAAATAACAAATATTATTAATTGTTATTGTATATTTTAATTGTTTATAATTTGGTTGATAATTATAAAATATTTTTTAAAAAAATATTATATATTTTTTCTGATAAAATAATTTATAGGAATAAAAATAAAAAAAAATAAATTAGCATTTTAAATTTATATGAATGTATATTAAATAAAAATTATATTGAGATATTTAACGTGATAAAAAAATATGAAAATTTTAAAAATAAAATACAAAATTTCTTTATATATGCTTATGGAAAATATTTTAAGTCGGGTTAAAATTGTTAAAATTAAGTTTTTAAGTTTATATAACTTTTTATTTTAATATTAAAAAAATATCACATACTATTTATTGTTATCGTATATTTTAATGGTTTATAATTAAGTTGATATTGTAAAAATATTTTTTTTAAAAATAATTTTTCATAAATTATTAAATGAGATTTTACATGTATTAATTTTACGTAAATTTTATAGTTGTTATATAGGTATGTAAAAAATAGTAAAAATAAATTAATATATAGGAAAATGAGTTGATTATGAACCAATTGCGATACAGAGATATTTAATATGATAAATTAATATAATAAATTAATTCTTTAAATTTATATGAATATATATTACTAATATAATAAATTAATTTTTTAAATTTATATGAATATATATTATTAATATAACAAATTAATTCTTAAATTTATATAAATATATATTAAAGAAAATTATATATAGATATTTAACGTGATAAGAAAGTATAAAAATTTTAAAAATAAAATGGTGAAATTTCTTTATATATACTAATTGAAAATATTCTAAATCGGTTTAAAATTGTTAAAATTAAATTTTTAAATTTATATAATTTTTTATTATAATATTAAAAAAATATCACATATTATTAAATGTTTCTATTTTCATTACTATTATCATAATCATAGAAGTATAATTGAAAGTAGCTTGGGTTTCCATTTTTTGTCTAAATAATATTATTGTCTAAATAATAATATTTATCCAATAGCTACAAACAAAGTCTTTTTTTTATTTTAAATATAAGCTTCAAATTTTTTTTTTTACATCAGTAAATATCAAATAATTTTAATAAAGTAGAATTCTTGGAATTAAAATTCATATTTAATTATAAGAGGAAATAAAAAGTGTGTTTCAAAGAAATTTAATATAAATATTAATTAATTGAAATTAATCTTTGATAAAATAGAATATTAAATATAAATATAAATTAATATAATATCATATTAAATCAATTAAAAACATAATAATATAATAAAATATAATTAATTTAAATAGAAAATCAATCTAACCCATTAAATTAAATTTTTTATAATATTAATAAATTCTTACATTATTTTAAATTAAAGAAAATAGTGAATAAATAGAATATTAATATAATAATAATATAAGTTTTTAGGAATCTCATTATTTCCTTTTTTTCATTTTTATATATAGTATATATTAGTTGCTATAAATAGATATGCAAATTATAGTTTCATATTAAAATTAGAAAAAAGGTTATTCAGATTAGAAAAAATAAATAATAGACTTTTTAATAAATTCTTTATATAAATCGGGTAATTTTTTTTAGATATTATTATATTTTTTCAAAAGAAATAATTTTTAATAAAAATTAAATTTTAATTTGTAAATTTATGTTTTTTAAGAACTAATTAATAATTTTTAAATTTATGTTTTAGAATTTTATTTAAAACAATAATAAAATAAAATTAAAGTAGAAATAAAAGTATTCAAATCTATATAAATTCTAAAATATTTTAAATATAAAAATTAAAATAATTAATTTAAATTAAATAGCTAATTAAATTTAATTCTTCATACTAATAGAATACTTCATATATAAAATTTGTCAATTAATTATTATATATAATTCAATTTTAAGTATAATTCTAATAAATCCTCATTTAAATAGGATCATACCTACTTTGATTAAAAATATTTTAAATTAAAAAAATAATCGATTTATAAATATCAAAATAAAATATATCTTAATATAATTATCATACTATAATTTATTTTCAAGAATATAAGCTTCCATTTAATTTTTCAAACTATTAAATAACAAATAATTATAATAAAATAAAAGTCCTAAAAAATAAATTAAAATTCATATTTAATTATAAAAGAAAACAATAAAGTGTATTTCAAATAAATTTAACATAAATATAAAATAATTAAAATTAATCTTTAATAAATTATAATTTAAATATAAATTAATTTAATCGGTTCAAATTTTATTTTGTAAATTTATGTTTTTTAATAACTAATTAATAATTTTTAACTATTAAATTATTTTTTGAAATTAGATATTATATGTATACTCTCTCCCGCCATGGATTTCATTTTTCTCTTGTAAATACAAGGTTCTTTAATGATTGCCATGACAGATCTACATTGATTTTCCCTCATTCTTTTATTCTCTAATCATTATCATTTTTCTATTCTCTATGTTTCTCTTTTGTCCCTCTCTCTTTTCATCATTTTTAAATCCTAATTTCAATCATTCTAATTTCATCTTTCTCTAAAATTCTATTTTTATAGGGCAACACGGAGCTAATGATTTGATCTACATTGACTCAACCACCAAGTGCTAATGATTTGATCATACAGCTTACAGCCAATTAGATCAGGCGGAATTACAAAGGAAGGTCCTTATTGGTGAGGGAGATGACAATACTAATGTAGGGCAACACAGAGAATGGAGATTTTGCGTAGTGGGTCGTCTCTTTTCTGATAGGGCTGTTAACTTTGATGCTTTCCAACATACAATAGCCATTGCTTGGATATTATATGCATACTCTCTCTCCCGCTATGGGGTTTCATTTTTCTCTTGTAAATTTACATAATTCTCAAACTAAGTGATTATAATACATAAAAATATAAAAATGATTAAACGGTGTGCATAATAATAAAAGCATTTAATAAATACTAACCTTTCATTTTCAAAAAAAAAAATAAATACTAACCTTTATCATAAAAAATTAGCATTTTATAGTTAATCTATTATCCTATCTATTATTCTATATTTTATTTAAAAAATATATTTATCCTTTATTAAAATTTATAAATTTTAAGTTTATATATTTTTTTAGTGCAATATTAGAAAATATCACATATTATTAATTTTTATCGTATATTTTAATGGTTTATAATTAAGTTGGTATTCTAAAAATATTTTTTTCAAAAAAAAGTATTACATATTTTCCTTATAAATTAATTTATAGAGATAAAAATGGGGAAAAAAATTAGTATATTAAATAAAAATTATATAGAAATATTTAAGGTGATAAAAAATATGAAAATTTTAAAAATAAAATATTGAAATTTCTTTATATATGCTTATTGAAAATATTTTAAATCGGGTTGAAATTGCTAAAATTTATGTTTTTAAGTTTATATAATTTTTTATTGTAATTTTAATATTAATAAAATATCACATATTATTAATTGTTATCGTATATTTTAATAGTTTATAATTAGGTTGGTATTATAAAAATATTTTTTTAAAAAATAATTTTCTTAGTGATAAATTATTAAATGAGATTTTATATTTATTGATTTACATAAATTTGTAGGAAAAGGAGTTAATTATAAAGTAACGGCGATATAGAGATATTTAATGTGATAAATTAATATAATAAATTAATTTTTAAAATTTATATGAATATATATTACTAATATAATAAATTAGTTCCTTAAATTTATATAAATATATATTAAAGAAAATTATATATAGATATTTAAGGAGATAAAAAAAATATAAAAATTTTAAAAATAAAATGCTGAAATTTCTTTATATATATATATGCTTATTGAAAATATTTTAAGTTACGTTAAAATTGCTAAAATTAAATTTTTAAATTTATATAATTTATATAATTATTTATAATTAAGTTGGTATTTTAGAAATATTTTTTTAAAAAATATTATATATTTACCAATAAATTAATTTATAGGGATAAAAATAGAAAAAAATTAGTAAATCAGTGCTTTAAATTTATATGAATGTATATTAAACAAAAATTATATGGAGATAATTAAGGTAATAAAAAATATAAAAATTTTAAAAATAAAATTCTGAAATTTTTTTATTATGCCAATTGAAAATATTTTAAGTCGAGATTGAAATTGTTAAAATTAGGTTTTTAAATTTATATAATTTTTTATTGTAATATTAAAAAAATAACACATATCATTAATTGTTTATAATTTGGTTGATATTATAAAAATATTTTTAAAAGAATATTATATTTTTTACCTGATAAAATTGTATATTAAATAAAAATTATATAAAGATATTTAACGAGATAAAAAAATATGAAAATTTTAAAAATAAAATACTGAAATTTCTTTATATACGCTGATTGAAAATATTTTATGTCGGATTAAAATTGTTAAAATTAAGTTTTTAAGTTTATATAATTTTTTATTTTAATAATAAAAAAATATCAGATATTATTAATTGTTATCGTATATTTTAATGGTTTATAGTTAAGTTGGTATTATAAAAATATTTTAAAAAAAAAAATTTAATGATAAATTATTAAATGAGATTTTATATCTATTGATTTTACTCAGTTTTTATATAAAAATACAAAGAATAGTAAAAATAAATTGATATATAGGAAAAGGAGTTGATTACTAAGCAATGGTGATACATAAATATTTAATGTGATAAATTAATATAATAAATTAGTTCTTTAAATTTATATGAACAATTATTATTAATCTAATAAATTAGTTCTTTAAATTTATATGAATATATATTAAAGAAAATTATATATAGATATTTAACGTGATAAAAAAATAAAAATTTTAAAAATAAAATGCTGAAATTTCTTTATACATGCTAATCGAAAATACTTTAAGTCGGGTTAAAATTATTAAAATTAAGTTTTTAAATTTATATAACTTTTTATTGTAATATTAAAAAAATAACACATATTATTAATTGTTATAATATGTCTATTTTTTAAACAAAATAATTCCATAGTGATATTTAATTAAATGATATTTTCTTTAATTAAATGATATTTAATTTAGTAAATTTTATATAGGGATGCAAAGAATAGCAAAAATAAGTTGATTATGAAGCAATAGCTATGTTGAGATATTTAAAGTGATAAATTAATATAATAAATTAGTTATTTAAATTTATATAAATATATATTAAATAAAAATTATATAAATATATTTAACGTGATAAAAAAATATAAAAATTTTAAAAATAAAAAGCTAAAAAAAGGACTATTAACTTTAAAAATATTTTAAAAAAAAATATTTAAAAATTTTAAAGATATTGCGTAGTGGGTCGTCTCTTTTCTGATAGGGCTATTAACTTTGATGCTTTCCAACATACAATGGCCATTGCTTGGAGACCTGATCCTGGGATGTTTGTCAAAGAACTAGACAATAATGTTTTCATTTTTTAGTTTTTTCATGCCTACGGCGTTACAAAGGTTTTGAATGATGGTCCATGGAGTTTTATGCAACACCTATTAATTTTGAAGGAGCTAAAACCACGAGAAAACCCTAGAGCTGTTGAACTAACGCATATGGAGATATGGATACAGGTGCATAATTTACATAGTTGTTTTATGTCTCAAACTATTGCTAGAACTGTTGGTGAGTATATGGAGAGTTTTGTATCATCGAATGAGAAGAACTTCACTGGTTTTTGGAAGGAATACATGCGAGTTAGGGTTAGCATAGATGTCCGTCAACCATTGAGAGGAAGATGCAGTTGTCTAAGAGGGGTGTAGATTGGTTTTGGGCGGACTTCAAATATGAAAGATTTCCCACCTTTTGTTATTTTTGTGGAGTGATCGGACATACTGATAGATTTTGTTCAAAGCTCTATGATCTACCTTCAAATATGGCCCTTGGTTGCGTGCTCAGTTTAAGAAACCGTTTTAGAGTGATTCTCGATGGCTGAAGATAGAAGCCGATTATGATTCATGGATGACCGGAGGGTTGACAGGTGGTTCAAGTGGTGTTCTGATGGTGATAGACCCGATGAATCAAGGGCGGGACATAAGGAGTTGAATGTGCCTCAAATTTCTTTTCAAAATTCAAAAGGGATATCGGGTCATAAAGATAAGGGTGTGATTAGTGGAGATGATGTTGGCCCTATTGCGATAAAGCACATTAGTGGAGTTAATTTAGAAGCTGATTCTCTACTAAATGTTAAAGATTTGGGAGTTAAGGTTAATGACCCAAAGAGGCATAGGCATGAGGAGCACACTAATGAAGACATGGAATTGGTTAGTAGTGGATTTGAAGATGAGTTTGTTCCGGAGTCTGTCAATCCAACTACAAAAAATGATTTTAGGGTACTCTGAGCTGGAATTGTTGTGGGCTTGGGAACCCACATACAATTCGGGTCTTATGAGACCTTATTACTCAAAAGCAGCCCGAGTTTGTCTTTCTGATAGAAACAATGATCACGAAATACAAAGTGTTTAAGGTTCGGAATAAATTAGATTTCACGGGTTCTTTTGTCGTTGACTCAATGGGCCTTAATGAAGGAGTTGCTATGTTTTGGAGGGATGTGGATAGTGTCCGGATGATAAGCTATTCAATGAGACATTGATTTGGAGGTAAAGGCTGAAGGTTTTGGTCGTTGGAGGCTTTCTAGTTTTTACGGGTATCCAAGATGGAATAGATGCAGAGAGAGTTGGCAGCTCATGTGTTCTTTACTTGATAAATCAACACTTCCATGGATTATTCTTGGTGACTTTAATGATTTACTTTATGCCTCTGAAAAGGAAAGTCGCAATTCTCAACCACAATGGTTATTAAATGATTTTCGAAATGCTCTTCAATTTTGTGGTTTATTTGATCTTGATTATGTTGGTACTAAATTTACCTGGACAAATAGGCAGAAAGGCAAAATGACTCGTGAAAGGCTAGATAAGGCAGTGGGTAGTATGGCATGGTCACATATGTTTTCTCAAGCAATTTTATATGTGATGGAAGCAACTAAGTCTGATCACTCTCTTTATTTCTTTCACTGTCTAATACTGTGACTCGTTATGCAGTCAAGCATTTTCGATATGAGAATGCATGGAGTTGTGAACTTGATTGCAAGCAAGTTATAAAGGAAAGCTGGGCGGTTGCAATGCCAGTTCCAATCGCTGGACGTATGGAGGATTGTGGTAAGAAACTTCAACAATGGGCCTCTTCCTTTCATAAAGATTTTAAAGATAGATTGGAAGACTGTAGACGGCGTTTAGCTCTTTTACGTCAGAATTACAAGAATCCAAATCATCTTGATTTAAAGGAGGTTGAAGAACATTATGCTCAATTCCTATTACAATAGGAAGTCTATTGGAGTCAGAGAGCGAAGCAACAGTGGTTAGCCCATGGAGATGCCAATATAAAATACTTCCATGTTATGACTAATCATCGAAAAAAGAAGAATCTATTTACTCATTTAAAGAATGAAGTTGGTACGTGGGTTGATTGGTCTGATGGTTTACCACAGGTCATTGTCGATTATTATAAGAACCTATTTACTGCTCATGGAGGAGATGTGACGCTAGTGATTTCTTGTGTTGATCGAATTGTTACTGAACAACATAATGAGCTCCTTCTCGCACCATACACAGCTGAGGAAGTTCGCCTTACTTTGTTTTCTATGCATCCAGTGAAATCACCAAGGCCAGATGGTTTTAATCCATGTTTTTTCCAAACCCATTGGGATCTTATTTATAATGATTTAATTGATGCTTGCTTGAATTGTTTGAATTTGGAGGGTCCATTACCAAGGGGTAATCAGACAAACATTATTTTGATTCCAAAAAAGAAAACTCCCGAGTTTGTCTCTGATTTACGCCCTATATCACTATGTAATGTTGTCGATCGTATTGTATGTAAGATGATGGCAAATTGACTGAAACTTGTTTTTCCGGATGTTATTGTTGCGGAGAATTAGAGTGCTTTTATCCCTCACCATCTTATAACTGACAATATTATTGTTGCACATGAGTGTTTTCATGTGTTAAACAGGAAGAAACAAAGACGATAGAGTTTTTTTTGTCTCTAAAGACAAATATCTCTAAAGCATACGATTGAGTTGAGTGTGCTTTCTTAGAAGTTATGTTGTTAAAATTGGATTTTGTGGATATTTGGATTTCTAAGATTATATCAGTGGTTTCTTCAGTAACATACTATATAGCCCAAGATAGTGAAGAATTTGGTCCAATTGTCCCTTCTCGTGGTCTTCGCTAGGATGATCCTTTATCACCATAACTATTCATTGTATGTGCACAGAGTTTGATGGCTCTCCTTTCCAAATATGAGCGTCAAGGTCTGCTACATAGTATTAAGGTGGCGAAGTTTGGTTTAACAGTCTCACATTTACTATTTGCATATGATAGTTTATTCTTTCTACATGCTAATGTTGATGAAGCAACTAGATTAAAGACTATTTTAACCATTTATGAGATAGCATCAGGGTAGAGTATTAACTTAACAAAATTGTTGTGTGTTTTAGTACTAATGTTGATTCGGCAAATCAAAATTCTATTTTCTAGGTGCTGGGTGTTTCAGAAGTTTAGTCTTATGAGGTGTATTTGGGTATGCCCACTATTATTGGAAAAAATAAAAATCGAGTTTTTCGCTTTGTTGTTGATAAAGTAGCAAAACGATTGGACGGATGGAAGACAAAGTTGCTCCCTAAGGCTGGTAAGGATGATCTTATTTGGATGGTTGCCCAAACGGTACCAAATTATCTTATGTCTCTGTTTTTATTGCCATTAGATGTTTGTCATAAAATCGAGAATATGATAAATTCATTTTATTGGGCTAGTCAGGATCAGCATGGGGCATTAGATGGCAGAGCTAGACCCGTTTATATTATTCTAAGGAGCAAGGGGGTTTGGGTACAGGAGAATACATGAATTTAACCTTGCACTTCTTGCAAAGCAAGGATGGAGGCTTCTTGATAATCCATCTTCACTTGCTGCTATTGTGTTAAAGGAAAGGTATTTTCCAGATTTCACTTTTTGGGAGCCTAATCTATCTTATTTATGGAGAAGTATTTTGGGTGCCCGCTATATTTTAGTTCAGGGCTGTCGGTGTCAAGTTAATAATAGCTTGACAACTTTAGTTTGGAATCATCCTTGGCTTCCTAATACTAGTAATCCATGGATTACGTTGTCAGTTGTGAATGGACTTGAGGATTTAACGGTGTCCTCTTTTATAGTTTCGGATTGTGGTAAGTGGGATGTAGGAATCATTGTCAATTTTTTTAATTAAACAAATTCCATTATCTTTAAACTCGAAGCAAGATAAATGGGTTTGGTCTTATGAAAGGAAAACAATATATACAGTTGCTAGTGGATATAAGGTTGCAATTCAAGCATTAAATAATGCTCCTCTTATGGTTGGTGATGTTTGGTCCTTGATTTGGAAAGCCACCGTCCCAAGCAAAGTGAAATATTTTGCATGGCGTTTTAGTTTAGATTTGATCCCTTGTGCCACGAATTTGTTAAAGAAAAACGTCAATGTCCCTTTGCTATATCCATTCTATGTTGGTTATGATGAGACTGCTGTTTATTTGTTGTTGCAATGTCAGTTTTCTAGGCAGGTATGGGTAATGACGAAGATTGGAGATATACAGGTGGACTCGATATCTGCTGTTTATTTTAGGGAGGCTTTGAGTTGGTTGGGGAGGTAGCAGTTCAATGTTTCAATCATAGAATCAGATTGTCAGATACTTGTCAATGTGATGGCTACTAATTCTTTGATTTCTCCTATTTTGGTATGATAGTTGATGATTGTAGGTTGTTAATATTGAGTTTGCCACGATTGGCTATTAAGTTGGTGAAAAAATCAGCGAATCAGACTGCTCATTTTGTTGTAAGAGCAACTATTTCAATGACAGATTTTAAATGGGCTTGCATGAAGTTCTTAATAATGATATTAATAATATTACTGGGTTGAATAATCAACTTGTGATGGATTCAGATGCTCAAGTCTTGAATAATCAACTTGTGATGGATTCAGATGCTCAAGTCTCGTACGGATGCTATCATTAATCCCAACTAAAAAATTATTTAGTTTTATTTCATTTCAAAAGAAAAAAATTATAAATATTACATATAAAAAAATTTTGCCACATTAAACTATTCTAACATAAGAAAAATAAGGGACTAAATGAAAAGTTAATAATTTGTAATATAATCTATAATTTTAACATCAACAACCTAAAAATTACGAAAAATGATATAGTTATATGATCTTATCTTTGATTATGATACATAAAAATCAAGGAAAACAATAAAATTTACATGATTTTGTTCCACTAAATCAATTATAATAGATAAAAATCATGAAAAAGGGTAAAATTTACATAATTCTCAAACTAAGTGATTATAATACATAAAAAAAATTAATAGGAGGTTCTCGACCTATCCCTGAAAACTCAGTTATGGTAGCCAAACGAATTCAGCAAGGACCATCATCTAGCTCAACAAAAACTCAAAGTGTCAAGTCTAATAATTTAGTCTGTAGTTACTGTGGCAAGACAGGGCATTTAAAACAAAGATGCTATAAAATCATAGGCTATCCTGAATGGTAAGGCTTCACAAAAAAACTAAGGAAGAAGGTTGCAGGAACACCTATGATAGCAGCCACAACAGAGGTCCAATAAAATATGGAGAACAAATCATAATCTATAGCTAACGTTACCCACCCAAGGCAGTTACATGTGACCTAGGATGTATCCTTTCGTGAATCAGAACCATACTATTCTGGGGAGTTACACTTCCTTCTCTTCCGGGAAGAGCTTTAGTGAAGAGAATGTGCCACAAGAAAATATGACAAATTTCTTAGAACTAGAGGAAGTAAGTGAAAGTTTTCAGCATAATAGTAAACTAGGTCTCCCTAAAAGATGTGATGAAAATTTATTAGTTCCTTTTGGAAAATTGCAAATACCAACGTCTGCTAAAGAATCACCAACATCTGAAGAGTTGCCCATGATAACACCATTGACCAAAGAATCAACTCAGAATGCTCTAGACACCAACATTTCTACTCAGGATGCCTCAACAACTCTGAAATGAACAAAAGGCTGCAATTGAGATTGCACAGAATCCCATTGCACAGAATCCCGTACAACACGATCGCACCAAACATGTTGAAGTCGATCGGCATTTTATCAACGAAAAGCTAGACCAGAAGGTTATACCGTTCCCATTTGTCAAGTCAGAAGACCAGTTAGTTGATAAACTCACAAAAGTAGTGTCATGGAAGATATTTCATGATATGGTTGACAAGTTGGGCATGATAGATATCCATGCTCCAACTTGAGGGGGAGTGTTGGAATGAATTGCCTAATTAGCTATGTTTCTAAGTCTTCAGCTGAGGCTGAATATCGTGCAATGGCTAACATTGTCTGTGAGTTGCTTTGGATTAGCTATGTTTTGCAGGATGCCATTCAGCTGCCCATTCCACTGCATTGTGACAGCAAGGGCTAACCCAGTATTTCATGAGCGCACGAAGCATATTGAAATAGATTGCCATCTCGTCCGGGACCAACTCCAACAAGGCTTTATTCTACCTAGTCATCTCCCCACTCAAGAACAATTGGCAGACATCTTTACGAAAGCATTGCCTGCATCTCGCCATGACAGTCTTACTGGCAAGTTGAATTTACTACCTTTACCAGCTTCAACTTGAGGAGGGGGTGTTGAAACTGCATCGTTTTAGTTATTGAGCGTGTATGCATACATTGGTTGAAACTGTGTCGTTTCTTTTATATTCTTTCCATTGTAATAGGGCTACGATTGGCACAAGATGTGCACGTGTGATTCTGCTACATAAGGAAGCAGGATGCTTCTGGACTCAGTCTGTAACGTCATTTTCTTTCTGAAATAAGATTTCAAAGTTTTTTTTCTCTCTCTCTCACATTTAATATACATTCATATAAATTTAAAGCACTGATTTACTAATTTTTTTCTATTTTTATCCCTATAAATTCATTTATTGGTAAATATATAATATTTAAAAAAAATATATTTCTAAAATACGAACTTAATTATAAATAATTATATAAATTTAAAATTTTAATTTTACCAATTTTGATACAACTTAAAATATTTTCGATTTCATTATTTTATTTTTAAAATTTTTATATTTTTTTATCACGTTAAATATCTATATATAATTTTCTTTAATATATATTCATATAATTTATGATATGAGTAAAATATATTCATATAAATTTAAAGAACTAATTTATTATATTAATTAATCACATTAAATATCTCTATATCGCGGTTACTTCATAATTAACTCCTTTTCCTAAATATCAATTTATTTTTATTATTCTTTGCATCCCTATATAAAAACTACAAAATTTATGTAAATCAATAGATATAAAATCTCATTTAATAATTTATCATTAAGAAAATTATTTTTTAAAAAAATATTTTTATAATACCAACCTAATTATAAACTATTAAAATATACAATAACAATTAATAATATGTGATATTTTGTTAATATTAAAATAAAAAAATTTATAAACTTAAAACTTAATTTTAACAATTTCAACTCGACTTAAAATATTTTTTTATCAAGTTAAATATCTCTATATAATTATTATTTAATATACATTCATGTAAATTTAAAATGCTAATTTATTAGATTATATTCATTTTTATCTCTATAAATTATTTTATCAGACAAAATATATAATATTCTTTTAAAAATTATTTTTATAATATCAATCAAATTATAAACAATTACAATATACAATAACAATTAATAATATATGTTATTTTTCTAATATTACAATAAAAAATCATATAAACTTAAAAACCTAAATTTTAGCAATTTCAATCTCGACTTAAAATTTTTATATTTTTTATCACGTTAAATATCTCTATATAATTTTTATTTAATATACATTCATAAAGCACTGATTTATTAATTTTTTTTTATTTTTATAAATTAATTTATCAGGTAAAATATATAATATTTTTTAAAAAAATATTTTTAAAATACCAACTTAATTATAAATAATTAAAATATACGAGAAAAATTAATAATATGTGATATTTTTCTAATATAATTAAAAAAATTATATTAACTTAAAAAAACTAAATTTTAGGAATTTCATCCAAACTTTAAATATTTTTTATCTACATACTGAAATTTCAACATTTTTTTTTAAATATTTTTATATTTTTTATAACAGTAAATATCTCTATATAATTTTTTTAGTCATATAAATTTAAAACACTTATTTATTAAATATTTTTATCCACTTCAATCCCTATAAATTAATTTATAAGTAAAATATATAATATTTTTTTAAAAAAATATTTTTATAATATCAACCTAATTATAAACAATTAAATTATACGATAACAATTAAAAATATGTGATATTTTTCTAATATTATAGTAAAAAAATTATATAAACTCATAAATCTAAATTTTAGCAATTTCAACCCGACTTAAAATATTTTCAATCATCATATATAAAGAAATTTTAGTCTTCTATTTTTAAAATTTTTATATTTTTTATCACGTTAAATATCTCTATATAATTTTTATTTAATATATATTCATAAAAATTTAAAAAACTAATTTATCATATTAATTTGTTAAATATCTCCACATCGCCATTACTTCATAATCAACTCCTATCACTATATATCAATTTATTTTTATCATTCTTTACATCCCTATATATACAAAATTTACATAAAATCAATAAATATAAAATCTCACTTAATTAAATATCACTAAAGAAATATATTTTAAAAAAATATTTTTATAATATCAACTTAATTTTAAACAATTAAATTATACAATAACAATTAAAAATTTGATATTTTTCTAATATTATAATAAAAAAATTATATAAACTCATAAACCTAAATTTAGCAATTTCAACCCGACTTACAATATTTTCAATATGCATATATAAAGAAATTTCTGCATTTTATTTTTAAAATTTTCATTTTTTATCACATTAAATATCTCTATATAATTTTTTTTCAAAGTGCATTCATATAAATTTAAATTACTTATTTATTATTATTTTTTGTCCATTTTAATCTTTATAAATTAATTTATCAAGTAAAATATATAATATTATTTTAAAAAATATTTTTATAATACCAACCTAATTATTAATAATTAAATTACACGATAACAATTAAAAATATGCGATACTTTTCTAATATATTGCAATAAAAAATTATATAACCTTAAAAATCTAAATTTTAGCAATTTCAACCGTTCTTAAAATATTTTCAATCAATATATATAAAGAAAATTTCAGCCTTTTATTTTTAAAATTTTGATATTTTTATTACGTTAAATATGTTTATATAAATTTAAACAACTAATTTATTATATTAATTTATCACGTTAAATATCTCAACATAGCTATTGCTTCATAATTAACTTATTTTTGCTATTCTTTGCATCTCTATATAAAATTTTTAAAATTTACCTAAAATTAATAGATATAAAATCTCATTTAATTAAATATCACTAAGAAATTATTTCTTTTAAAAGATATTTTTACAATACTAACTTAATTATAAACCATTAAAATATACTATAACAATTAATAATATGTGATATTTTTCTAATATTGTAATAAAAAATTATATAAATTTTAAAACCTAATTTTAGCAATTTTAACCCGACTTAAAATATTTTCAATTAGCATATATAAAGAAATTTCAGCATTTTATTTTTAAAATTTTTATATTTTTTATCACATTAAATATCTATATATAATTTTCTTTAATATATATTCATATAAATTTAAAGAACTAATTTATTATATTAATTTATCACATTAAATATTTCTATATCGCCATTGCGTAGTAATTAACTCCTTTTCTTATATATCAATTTATTTTTTATTCTTTGCATCCCTGTATAAAAACTACAAAATTTAAGTAAAATCAAAAGATATAAAATCTCATTTAATAATTTATATAAAAATATTTTTATAATATCAACTTAATTATAAACCATTAAAATATACGATGACAATTAATAATATGTGATATTTTTTTAATATTAAAATAAAAAATTATATAAATTTAAAAACTTAATTTTAATAATTTTAACCCGACTTAAAATATTTTCAATCAGCATATATAAAAAAATTTTTGTATTTTATTTTTAAAATTTCATAATTTTTTATCACGTTAAATATCTTTATATAATTTTTATTTAATATACATTCATATAAATTTAAAACGCTAATTTTTTTCATTTTTATCTCTATAAATTATTTTATGAGGCAAAATATATAATATTCTTTTAAAAATATTTTTATAATATCAACCAAATTATAAACAATTGTATATTTTACAATGAAAATTAATAATATGTGTTATTTTTCTAATATTACAATAAAAAATCATATAAACTTAAAAACCTAAATTTTAGCAATTTCAATCTCACCTTAAAATATTTTCAATTGGCATAGTAAAAAAATTTCAGAATTTTATTTTTAAAATTTTTATATTTTTTATTACCTCAATTATCTCTATATAATTTTTATTTAATATACATTCATATAAATTTAAACTACTGATTTATTAATTGTTTTTTCATTTTTATCCCCATAAATTAATTTATCAGGTAAAATTTATAATATTTTTTAAAAAATATTTCTAAAATACAAACTTAATTATAAATAATTAAAATATACGAGAAAACTTAATAATATATTATATTTTTCTAATATTATAACAAAAAAATTATATTAACTTAAAAATCCAAATTTTAGCAATTTCATCCAAACTTAAAATATTTTTAATCTACATATGTAATGAAATTTAAATATTTTTTTAAATATTTTTATATTTTTTATAACATTAAATATCTCTATATAATTTTTTTATTTATATAAATTTAAAGCACTTGTTTATTAAATATTTTTATCCACTTCATTCCCCATAAATTAATTTATCAAATAAAATATATAATATTTTTTTCAAAATATTTTAATAATACCAACCTAATTATAAACAATTAAATTGTACGATAACCATTAAATATATGTGATATTTTTCTAATATTTTAATAAAAAAATTATATAAACTTATAAACCTAAATTTTAGTAATTTCAATCCGACTTAAAATATTTTCAATCAGTATATATAAAGAAATTTTAGTCTTTTATTTTTAAAATTTATATATTTTTTATCAGGTTAAATATCTCTATATATATATTATTTAATATATATTCATATAAATTTAAAGAACTAATTTATTATATTAATTTATCACGTTCAATATCTCTGCATCGTTATTACTTCATAACCAACTCCTATCACCGTATATCAATTTATTTTTGCTATTCTTTGCATCCCTATATAAAATTTACAAAATTTATATAAAATTAATAAATATAAAATCTCACTTAATTAAATATCAGTAAAGAAATAATTTTAAAATACCAACCTAATAATAAACCATTAAAATATAGATAATAATTAATAATATGTAATATTTTTCTAATATTATAATAAAAAATTATATAAACTTAATTTTAACAATTTTAACCCGACTCAAAACATTTTCAATCGGCATTGATAACCTCCAGATCTTTCCTAGCCCAGGAATAAGGTCGGGTCCAAAAGAAGGCCACAGGTCTAAAGCCCATCAGATCATACGTTCGAGAGGCGGCTTGAGTCTGGGCCGGCAACCCAGGATGATCCGGATCAGATATGAGCACAAGCCCCATAAGGGAGTAGGCCCAATCATTCACCAGCTCTACCGCATGCTCTCTAGAGAGCATTAAATGGCCGTTACGCATGGAGCAGGTGCCTGACACGCCCCTATGTACGGGCCTGAGTGACAAGGACAGGAAGCACTATATACTGGGGGTCTTCTCTTGCAAGGGGGTATCTTCTTCTTCTTTTTCCTCTCCTGCCTGGACTCCATTTTTATATTCTCTGTAACTCTTGCCTGAATACGCTCTTCTAATTCATGAAACCTGACTTGAACGTCGAAGGGTCTCCCCCGGGACATCCCCGGTAGACCCCTGACTGTCTCCCCTTATTTTGCAGGTCCTTTCATCAAATAGAACATGGAGACCCATTTGATAGACCCATCAGGGAGCCCAAAAAGGAATCAGATCCAGAAACCAGGGGACGAGGGAGAACCAGATCTATCAAATAGGGAGCCCAGGGAGATTCAGAGTTATCAAATGGCGACGTCTGTGGGAACGAAAGAGATTTTACTATCTCTAAAGTTTCCAGATCCACCCATTGAGATCCACATAAGGTATGAAAGTTTGAGCGGATAACCCAGCCGAAAAGAAAGGTTCATTGTGATAAAGAATATTTTGATGGTCTTTCAGATAATTTATTTTAATATTTATTAGATTTTATTACGGCTGATTTTTCCTTTGAAGTCTGGTGAATATTTTCTGTAAAAGGAAATAAGGGTGAGTAATATATGTATTTGTTGAAATTCTGAGGTCGGCCGTATATATATATATATATAAAAAAGAAAGAAAGAAAAGAAGAAGGCGAGAGAAAGAGAAGAGGAGTCCATGAGGAAAAAGGAGGTCGGTGGGGTTACGAGGCCGGCAGCAATAGGTTTTGGGGGTGGTGAAACCCCTTGTCGCGGAGCTCCACATGTACAACCTCACCAAAGTTACTGAATATCTCTTTTAAATGGCCTTCATGCACATTCCTGCTGAGTGAGCCAATGTGAAGAACAAGAGACTCACGAATGGGAGAAATCTTCCTTGGCGAAGAAGTTTTTCTAGATTGCAGGTGTGGAGAACGACCTCGTTTAGCCACTACAGCAGAACTCTTTCTTTGAGCAGTAGGGCTGCGGCTAACAGAGCTGAGGCTGCGAGAAGGGGAGGAGGATGAAGAGAACAATTTGGAACGAGATCGGGAGGACAAAGACTAGGAGCGTGAGCTGGAGCGAGAATCTAAACTAGAGTAAGAGCGTGACCGTGACTTCGAGCGGGACCGGGACAACGAACCCGAGCCAGAACCGAAAGGCGGCGAACGGCCTCGCTTTGGCTTCACCATGGATACAAAGCCAACAACAGCGGACAAGAAACCCTGGGTAAACTCCTATGGTGAAATTGTGCG